>NW_024467313.1:0-87724 GCF_000600275.1 Aspergillus ruber CBS 135680 | reverse complement strand
AGAAGAAAAGAAAAGAATAGGAAAAGGAAAAACAAAGAGAAAAAGAGATGAAGAAAGGAAAGTAAAAGTGGAGAATAGAAAAAGGAAAAGAAAAAGAAGGACATAAATATAGCTTTGATAGGAACCGAAGTATGCATCAATCGGGACCAAAACAAACACGATGAGATCGACAAATACTAGAATATAGTAGTATGACGCCCAGTCCAAAGCTAAAGAAACGGAGAAAGACGATTAAGTAACCAAATAAGTAATAATAGTATAAAAGAAAGGGAATAGGTCAAAAATAGACACATAGGTCACCAGACATCCAAACGTAAACAAAAATCTAACAGCAAGATAGCGTCCATCATAGATCAGTCGACACCAGACTGGCCTCATGTAAAAGTGGAGGGGGATATGCAACAGCAGATACACCAACGCCTGTCTCACAGCACATATCCAAAAAAAAAAAAAGAAACACTCGACAGTAACACGGGAAAAGGGGAATGAGGGTGAATGAGCAACCGAACAGCACAAGTTGAATTGATCAAATGTACAAACAAGGGTGGGTATATGGAACTTCAAAACTGAATCACCGTCGGTCTCGTTCACAGGCTATCGCCGGCACCTGTCTCTACACCGTCTGCAGCATAGGATATGTTTGGATCAAACCCAAACCCGGCCGTATCTGCATCGGTATTAAGGAACGTGTCAAAATCGAAGTTCTCAAGTATATCCGGGTTTTCCAGTGCGCTAAAATCAAGATTGAAAGCAGATGGCTGTTGAACCAAGTTAGTTGGGAACTGTTCTTTTGGTAGAAATATAAGAAACGTACATCCGCAAGAGTGTTGAGATCATTAAACGACTGGTTCGGGTCTGGCGGCGGCGGTTGCTGCTGTTGTGGCGGTTGAGGTGGTTGCGGCTGTTGCTGGGGCACCATAGGCTGAGGCGCTGGTGCAGATGTCGGTTGCTGTGGAGCATTCGTTGTTGCATTGATCCCGTTCTTGTTAAACGAGTTGGGATGTTGAGGAGTAATCGGTGTTGAGGGTGTGGGCGTGGGAGGATGCTCCGCTTCCGACGATGGAGTAGCTGCCGTGTTGGTGTTCGCAGCAGCAGTGGCCGACTTCTTCGCTGGGCGCTGAGAAAATGTTCAATAAAAAAAAAAAAAAAAAAAAAGGGGTGTATTAAATAAGAAAGGGAAAGGAAAGCGAGGGACAGAGAGGAAACATACCTTCCGGGCATCTTTCGTATCCTTCTTCCCCTTGGGTGCAGGCTTATTAGCCTGCTGGGGAGTCGGGGGCGCGGCCGTTTGAGGAGATGCAGGTGTACGACCGGCATTGGGGCCTGTCGCCGGGGGTGCCTGAGGAGGCGGCATTGCACCCCTTTCCTGTGGGGTTCCTGTCTGAGGTTGACTGGCGGGCGATGGTACCATGGGCTGGCCCTGAGGGCCGCCTTGCTGCGGCCAACTGCCACTAGGAACACGGTTGGCCGCTCCGGCAGGAACCGCCTGGCCCATTTGCGCAGCGCTAAAGGCCGGGTTAGAGCTAGGGGGTCGCATACCGTTGAAGAATTGGCCCGTCATATCGGGGCCTCCTAGCTGGGGATTGAAATTCATGGAAGCTGGGGAGGCACGATTCTGGCCCATTGCGTCGGCGGCGCTCGGGGATCCGGGAAGTACGGTCTGAGGCATCTTCGGAGTGCCTCTCTTCATCTGGTCGCTCGGGTTCGGTGATGCGCCCGCTCGGCTGCCGGGAGAGGTGCCTGGAGGCAGAGCCTGCTGCCCGGGCATGGGAGGCTGGTCGGGACGGGTCATGCTATCCTGCTCTTGACGAGCCATCAACAAACGCCGCTTATTCTGCTGTTCAAGCAACATAAGCTGCATTTGATAATCTTGGAGAGCATGGTTGCCGTGCTGACCGCCAGGCGTCTGCATCCCAGCCCGAACCTGAGGCATTTGACCGTTCGTGCCATAGTACTCGCTGCCCATCGGGTACATATTTTGACCGTCCGGCATCGCTACGAGATCCGGCTGGTTTGGCATGACACCGGGGTTCATCATACCATTCGGCAATCCCTGGTTATTTAATGCTGAGCGTGTGTGATGAAGAGCCAAATTTTGAGCATATACCTGGATGGATTTTTGTTGCGCCCCAGGACCCGATTGCTGGAACGCGGCCTGGGCTTGCGGTGTCATGCGCGCATTGAGTCCGTTTTGCATCATCAACGGGTTCGGCTGACCGGGCATGCCTTGTCCTTGTCCTCGTCCGTTGGGTGCCAACTGTTGTCCGTTCATCGGCCCGCCATCAAGGCGGGGTCGTTTCGACGGGGAAGGCGCATTGTCTGCGGACGAGGGGGACTGCGGACGATGTCCATTCATATCCATTTCCGACTGGTCGCGTTGCATCTGCATTATTTGGGCCTGTTGGCTTCTCTGAAGGTGAGCCATCTGTTGTTGGGAACTGTGGGGAGGGGGTATCAGAAATCAGTGAAAATTGCTTGCAATGAAAACTGAAGTTGCACAAAATCCACGTACAGGCCAGCAGTATTGTTCTGTAGAACAGTCTTCTGTAGGTTTGGAGGAACCATGTTGTTCCGACGAATGTTATTTAGTTGGTTCATCTGCCCAGGCATCATGGGTTGAGGTCGTAATAACGGATTTTGTTGCGATTCTCTGAGGCGCATAATGTTCTATATAGAGTTAGATAGACGAGGAATTAAGAGTGGGAAACGATTGTACCTGAGTGTGATGAAGATATTGTCGCACATCATTGCGATTCCCTTTGTTGCGTTGGGCCCAGAAGAAATCCCAGAAAAGGCTGAACCAGTCAAGGAGGAACGACGAATGTTGAGATTCATTAGAAAGACTAGGTCGAGGGAGATCGTCAGGGACCTTGACTTTATCGCCATCCTTGCCATCAGTCATCATTGCATCGCCGTCGATACCATTCACATCGCGACTACCCGGACTCGTTTTGGCGGCCGGGTCGGTGTTCAGCTTGAACGAATCGTCCTGGACGAGGGCTCTGGCGCAGTCGTGGTAACCTCGTCTCAAGAAATAGTCATAAATATAGGTGTTAAGGTTGGTGATCATAGTTTCGGGGATATTGTTCACATTTCCATCGTTACGAGGAGCCGTCGAACCGTTATTGATCATGGGAACACCGCCGACGGGGCCTCCCATCCCGGGATTCATCCCGGGCATATTCATTTGGTTCATGACGGGCGATTGAGCGTGCTTGCCACCCTCGCTTGTTCGTTGAAAAGGGTTGTCCAATATCAAAAGTTGTCAACGCACATCCACCGTTATTGCAGTGAATCTAGCTTCACCGCAGAATGCAAGTCAAGTTCGTATGTGACAAGCGGGGATGAGTTGAATCAACCAGACGAGACAGAAGAAGAAAGGCGAAGTGACCGGCGCTTCTAGCCCCCTGGTGTAACAACTTTTTCTTTTTCTTCTCTTCTGCGATCGAAGACGGATGAGACGCGCGAATGGGGGCACAAAATTGCGGAGACGGTGATGTGGAGGACCAGAGACCAAACGGGCACGGGAATATTATATAAACCAAAAGGACGCGAAAAAAAAAAAAAAAAAGTCAACGTCGGAAGATGAGCCGATCGGGAGGGGGAAGACGATCAGACGAGGAAGTGGTGTGGTGTGTAAATGTCAGGCACACACCGCGGAGAGCGAAGCGCGGTAGGATCAACCGGGGAAGGCGACGAGCGGCACCAGCGGCGAGAAGCGGCGCTTAGCTGAGAAAGAACGAAATGAAGAGAAAGAAAAGATCGCAAGACGATTTCAATTCGAAATCCCACAAGAAACAGGATAGAAAGAGTATCAAGAAGAAAGAACGAAAAGAGGCGAAAGAGAGATGTGGTCAATTAGGGGCAGAGGGGAGATGTGGAAGACGGAGAGGGACAATAAAAAAGCAAAAAAGTAAGGAAAGGAGAGAGGAAGCAGAGACTGCGAATGACTCTTGACAAAAAAACACAGTGAAATATAAGGTGAAAAAGGGTAGGATGGTGATTAGAGCGGTGGTGGTAGTAAGAGGTGGTGGATCAGAGAGTAAGGTGTTCGGTGGATTAGCAGCGATACTGCGAGCGAGAGAGCGAGAAAGCGAAACTCGGGGGGTTAGAGAAAGAGAGAGAGCGTCTTTCTCAACCGTTTTCCGGTCTGCCTCAGTATAAAGTCGACTTTTCCAGGGTATCCTTCTTCAACAGTCGTCTTGCTCGACTTCTCGTCGTCGTTCGACGGGGTGCGCTGCGCAGTGGCTGGTCTCAAGCGTCGACGACAATTAACGGATTGGCCGCGAAGTCGCTTGCTCGGCCCGGATAAACCTGTGCGGATTTCGGCGGAAGGGCTGCAGATGCGCGTAATTGTGAGCATGCCCGTACGGGTATTACAAGTATAAGAACCTCAGAAGGGAAAATATAGAGAAATAAATATAAAAGACATAGGATAAAACATTATTATTATATCTATATTATATCATAACTATGCTCGTAGAAATTTCCCGAATGAAAATTTAAAGAATTGCTGGCAAAATGATAGATGTGATGTGCGTTGTCGGTATTAACTGTAACACCAACCAACCATACAAATAGAGCCCAATCTGCACCTCAACACCAGCAGGACCAGTAAGGGAACAGCACGCAACACACACCTAATAAAAGCATTTCAACCAGATCATTTTCACCATTGACATTGACCATATCCTGCGCTGTGCAAAGCACTAAAAGTGTCATGGTGACAGTTCATACTCCTACATACTGATTGAGATCGGAGTTGAGGGCGATCATGTATGTGATACCGTATGGTAACGTATCTTACCGACTTCAGGTTGTTAATCGTTACTCCCCGCGCACTTTTCAGCATGGCGGAAGTCATCCTATTTGGGATTAGCGCATCACGTGGCGCGTCGCCGAGTTATCTGATCCGCGTCGCAGTGTCAGAAAGGTCCGAGATGGAGGTGCTTTATGTCCCATATCACTGTAAGGATCTCGTAGAATTGCGCCTTCATAATATGTGCGAGAACCGTAATTGTGCAAAGTGGCAAACTCTGCGATCGGAATCGTGGAAGCAGTGACTTGATAGACCGCAAGGAGATTTGTGAGACGTCACTTCTTGATTAGAACTATAAACAACCATTGAATCAAGTTTGAACGCTACGACATGTTGCAGACCCATTGCGACAAGTATAAACGAAGATCTGAATTAAAATGCGCACATCCCAGAAACACCGGACGCCTCAATGGTCGACAGACTCTAAATACGCATTGGTCCTCCCAAGTGTCGCCCCGTTTACTCCTCGTCTGGTGGCATCTCATCTTCAATATATCTCACTAGCGATACCCGCATCTCCGTCGTATCATCGCCGCGCAAGATATCGCTGACGAAATGCGCATCGATCTGCATTTGGACCTGACCAATTCAAAGTTAGCTTATCAACTCCCCGGTAGTTGTGCGAGTAAGCCTTCTTACCATCTCGAGTGCGCCGCGGAGGACACCACACAGGATATTAGAGAACCACAGTTCGTCTTGGGATCGTCCGTCATCTGGTAATTCCACAAAGTCTGCTAGTGGATTTTCTTCGAATATGAGGGAGAATTGGTTGTTGTCACTTGTCCAGTTCGTGACCGTCGGCGAGATGTTGAGGAACATCTTAAAACCGACCTATCCATAGTACAACTGTTAGATATACCACATAGTATACCACTATCATACTGAAGATCAAGACCAACCTTTGCGACCATATCAGCCGTCTCCCGGAAGTTGGCGCATCGGCCTACGTTCGACCGGGCCAGAAAGTCCTCGATAAGCCGCAACCCAATGTTGTAGCCCATCTTGTCCAGCTGCTTGTTCACTTCGGTGTAGTCGCCATCATAATCTTGACAAAGTTGTGCCACGATCGTTCCGTATGTCAATGTTACCAGTTCTGCGTTGACCTTATCAACCCTCGTTCTATAGGTGTCATTTCAGATTAGTCTCTGAACAGGTTTCGCTGCTGGCGATGGAGGGACGATTCTCAAAACAGCAGCTGGCGGTATTCAGCTTACTGACTTCCAAAGCCTAGAGTTCCGAGAAGTAGTCAGTTGATGCGATTCGATATCGGCCACAGAACAACAATATCGATAAGGGGCTTACTCTTCTCCAATTCTTGCTGTTTTGGTGGTGGATGACATGGCTGAGGATTATCTGAGTGAGATATTCGATAGTATGAGAGTTGTCGCTTTCTGCAAAAGTCCCTGGGTGAAATCAAAAGATATCTTGACGTTCCGTGCCGCAAATTGTAAAGTTAAACGATTAGCATTCCTTTCCTCCCCGCCCGAGTCGGTGGATCACCAAAGACATCGCGGGCGGAGGAACTGCGGTGGATTGGCGCATGCTGGCGTCTAGCGCGGCTAGCTGTCCGCTACGACTGTCCGCTCCGCCAGCAAACAGGCTCCGCAGTGCTGTTATCTTCGAGCTAGCAGAATCATCCCAGTTGCCGTGGAGGTCATTACTCTTCATATTACTTTTTTTTTTTTTTTTCCACTCCTTTTGTTTTCAACCCTAGCTTCTTTTCATCCATTGCTCAGTTGTTGATACGAGAAATCCCCTCACAATAATGTCGGGAGAGAAGCGCCCTGCTCAAGCAGCCTTCGGGTCATCGAACCAGCTCGTCGTGAAACGCAAGAAGTCCGATAATGAGCTTAATCCTGGTACTTCGGTCGTTAAGAGCTCAGCTCAGAATGGATCCTTAATACAAGCTGTACGCCCCCGGTTCTTCCAACGCGCATCCGAAATCGCCTCCGGTGGAAAAAGTTTCTCTAGTTAACATGACAGCAGGTTCCGCGTACTAGCGGGCTAGATGCTCCCATTATGGAGCTTAATGGTATGGCAAGCTTGAGCGCGATTGTTGGAAAAATACCAGCTGACATGGGATTGATTGGCAGGTCACTCAGGTGAAGTTTTCTCGGCGCGATTCGACCCAACTGCGCAACACATTGCATCCGGCTCGATGGACCGGTCTATTCGTACGCCAACTACCTAGCCCATGTGATTAAGATACATACTAATGCACTACTAGTGCTCTGGAACACGTACGGTCAATGTGAAAACTACGGCATCCTATCCGGCCATCGAGGCGCGGTTCTCGACCTGCAATGGTCACGAGACTCCCGAACAATATTCTCCGCGTCGGCGGACATGACACTTGCTAGTTGGGACCTGGAAACCGGACAACGGATACGTCGACACGTGGGACACGAAGAAATCATCAACTGTCTCGATATCAGCAAGAGAGGACAGGAGCTGTTGATTAGCGCGAGCGATGATGGCTGTATCGGCATCTGGGACCCTCGCCAAAAGGATGCGCTTGACTATTTAGAGACGGAACTCCCAATCACAGCGGTTGCTCTGTCCGAAGCAGGCAATGAAATCTACAGCGGCGGTATCGATAACATGATCCATGTCTGGGATATACGGAAGAAAGCCATTGTCTACTCCATGGCCGGACACACAGACACCATTACATCCCTCCAAGTCTCGCCAGACTCGCAAGCACTTCTCTCCAACTCTCACGACTCGACAGTACGCACGTGGGATATCCGGCCGTTTGCGCCCACCAACCGCCACGTGCGCACGTACGACGGTGCTCCAGTTGGGCTGGAAAAGAACCTCATCCGGGCTAGCTGGGACCAGACGGGTGAGAAGATCGCAACAGGAAGCGGTGACCGGAGTGTTGTCGTCTGGGACGCCAAGACAGGGAAGCTTCTGTACAAGCTTCCTGGTCAAAAGGGTACTGTCAATGATGTGCGGTTCTCGCCGAATAATGAGCCTATCAGTAAGTGTCCATTTCTTTTGCCTAATTCGGTCCTGACTAACAATTCATTACAGTTGTCTCTGGTTCGTCTGACCGATCGCTGATGCTCGGGGAATTGGGCAAGTGATCTTCTCTGTATTTGTACGATTTAACTCGAATGATACCATACATTTAATGATTATCAGACGTCAATATCTATCGATCTGTCACATCGCAGTTTTCAAATACTGTCATTCCCGGCCTTAATGGCACCCAGTCACCCCTGGATCTCTGTATGCATGCCACTGGCACTGAAAAATCAATGTCCAATCAATGAGAAGCTGGCCTCTTCATTACTTCATTAATTTCACTTCTGCTGGTCATTACAGAACATTCCCGTCATCACTGCCCTAAACGTGAGAAATCCGACGATAACCTTCCAATATTGAAAGTAGAGGGGTCCTAAGTGCCGGGGCCTGCAGGAAACTAACATATTGATTGCTGTGCTAACTTCTGCTTGGGGGTGTTGTCGGCATCCACATTTAGGGCTTTGGTACGTCGCACTGTAGATATCTCATGGTTATCCATGCACAATGCTCTTAGTCATTCACTATGCGAAACTTGATGACTGTTTTCTGTATCTAGATCCAAAAATTGGCTCCGAAGAACAGGTTCCCTATATCCCCTCTCTACGGAGCTCTTCGAGTAGTCAGTAGCTATTGCTTCTACATCCACCTGCCTGTACGGTATATGACCCTTAAAAACAATAGCAGGGACAGAAAAGCTCCAATGCGCTACGGCGAATTCTTGTATACGGGGCATCTGTAAATCGATCCTAAATCTCCTGCTAACCAGGGCTGTTGAGTTGCATCATGATGATGGATAGCAGAAGCTTATAATTACTATTTCTGTTTTTGATGTATGGATTGAAGGTCTGGAATTGTGCATATAAAATTAGATCTGAGCTTGGATGCTGATCTTTCATGTCGGTGCTATTCTTGGTATATACTTGTAAATTACCGTATTCCGTAAGCTTCATATAGATGAGCTCGGCAATGGCCCCGAAATTGTGCAGTGACCACTACTCTGCCACAGCAAAAGATAAAGAATCAAGCTCAATAGCTAGAATAAAAAGATCTTTTTTAATCTCAGTTCCCAGTCCCTTGAGATCCTTCAGTTCAGCCCTTCTGCAGACGTAGGTCTACTCGTACACACAAGGACAGTGGGTCATCCAGGGGTAAGGTTGATTACCCGTCATGACAAGAAATTACCCCAGCTACCCCCCAGATAACTGTAATTAATACTGCACTATGTATCCTCACGGCTTGGCGCACTGCATCCGTCTTGAAGGACTCCTGTTGAATTGCTACTTCTTCTCTATTTAGTACTCACTTCTTTTCTTTCATTCACTCATTTACCGGATTCTATCTACACTGTCTATTTTAGTTACTCTCTTTTGTTGTCGTTTCAACTCTGCTGGCTGGTCTGGTGTTGCTCCTGTCATTCCATCATCTCTCTCCCCCTAATTTCTAAAAGCATATCGGTCCTCTCCTTTTCCCTTTTCGGAGGAGTCCAACTGCAAACAGTCCGGTTCCTTGCAGCCACATGTTTTGCCATTGGGAATTAGCACTGTCAATCAGTCTCTTTTCCTGATACGCTCATTATGAATTTCTAGCCACAGTCACCTTCGTTTCTTCACAATCGTTCCGCTTTCAGTTGTATAGTCGAGCATCGCATTCCCGAAAGTGTTTCAAACATATATCGTTCCCTCCGAATTTTGTTTCAATTCCGCCTGTCATTGCATTTGCGTGCGGGGTGTGCATGACACATTCCATTGATTTAACTCGAAGACGTTTAAAAAAGAAAGAAAAAAGCGTCTATTTCTTACTGCAACTCCCGGAAGAGTGCATTGTACAGAAACAGAAAGATATTCTTCTTATCTCTAGCTCCTTGCGCACTATATCTACCGACCTCGTCCAGATGACATTAATCGCATGACCATATCCCGTTCGTTCGACATGAATTCGGCTCTGTTGTCTCAACCGGCGCCGTCGCATTCGAATACCACTGCGGCTTCCACCCGCCAACGAATCCTGTTCGATTCACTCAACACCAGTCGCAATGAGACAAATACATATGCCGACAGCGAAAGACCTTATACGGCGACAGAGGATAACTCTGCTGGTCAGAGATCCAACAGTCGTCGCGGTCATTCATTATTCGGGAATCGCGCTGAGCGTCTGGCACACCGTACCACTAGGATATCTATGCCGTCGCGAGCTGAACCGGCTGGTTCGCAGTACTCGCCTGGCGGATCGTACGTTCAAATTGATATGCAGTCGGTAGCGACGGAGAATCATTGGGGTGATCGGGCATCATCGTCGTCAAATGAAGCTTCAAGGGAAAGAGAGCGTACTGAGAGAGCGCATGACAGACAGTCACAAAGAGGGCAGGAAGAACAGCCCGTACTGTACGAACGGTCATGTTCCTCCATTCTCAAAGCAAGCCACCTCCGAAGGAAGCTATACACCTTGGCCATGGCCGGTCTGTTCTTCATTGTCGTTCTCTCCATTTGTGAGACTTCCTGTACGATATTCTTAGGTAACTTTCACTAACTGATCTCTAGATGTTGCTTTCGCCGCGTCTCATGCACATATGGGACGCGAACTCCACATCCTCTTGATCTTCATGCTCTTGATTCTTGCAATCGTATTCTGCCACTCGTTTGTCCAGTTTATTTTGGCTGTTGCCCGAGGACCTAGTCACAGGAGGAGTCGGATTCCAAGTCGTTCAGGGCCCCGGGGATACGCTGAGCCAGATCAGCCGATTCCTGTTGTTCTTGCAGCCGATGAAGAGATTATGGCAGAAGGTGTGCGTGAGAAACTCGCATGTCCGCCTCCGGCATACGGGCTCTGGAGAAGCAGTGTGGTAAGTATAAATTTTCCAAATCTGTTCATTCGTGCAAGAGCGTTTTGTTAACTGTCTCCTGACAGAGAATCAACCCCGACCTGTTGCATTGGCAACGTGTAAACGATTTATCAGCACCTCGAAGAACCCCAAGTGGAAAGGTTACAGATCAACGCCCCCCGAGCTATGCATCCGATGACGGTGTCGACTATGTAGTTGAAGCACAACCACGGTCGTTTGTGCCAAATCGAGGGCAGCCCGGCCCAAGTCGCATTCCTGAGATCTCGGAACTCCCATAACACAGCATACCTCTCATCCTGTGATCAATTTCCCACGATCTTTTTACTTATCATCTATTTCTCCGCGTACATCTGCGTACTCTACATGCATTCTGTTCTCTTGAGATATCCACTGGTGTTAGTGTGGGCAGGTTATTCATGATTTTATAAGCGGGAGTTTATCTGGCGGGCAAATCGATTTCTCTAACATTGCATATTGTATTGTTGATAGTAATTGAACCATAATGTATTGTAGATTTATTTACTTTAGGTTCCTGTAGTCCATGTATAGGTATCGGTCAAAAGCGGCAATCTGGCTACAACTTCACGTGGCACGATCTATGCTACTGACAACCAACCAACTCTAAACCTCTTACAGAAACACATAGCGGATCCTTCGATTCGTTGGGCTCTATCTAGTTTATTTTCCATTTCTATCCACCCCGGAGCAATTGCTTTTGTACGGATGCTCCCATGTCATCTACGGCCGAATCGCCTCTCCGGTAATGCGCACGCGATGTTGGAGCCCGCAGATGCTCGACCTCCGTTCACCATGGATGGCCTGGGTCTTGCTGTTGTCGCTATGGCTGCCCCTGGCCCAGGGCATGAAAGATAGTCAGATCAAGGAACTCAGGTACTTCCCTCCCCCCAAATCCCCCCTCTCTCTTTTATATTTGCCCTCCACGTCATTCCCGTTTGTTTGCATTGCGCGCAGCTAACAACCTCGGGGAGAGGTTTAGACAAGAAACAGAGCACATGTTCTACCATGGCTTCGAAAATTACATGAAACACGCATACCCCGAAGACGAACTGCGCCCGCTTACTTGTGCCCCCCTCGTCCGCGACCGTGATAATCCAGGACGCGCCGATCTTAACGATGTTCTGGGGAACTACAGCCTTACGTTGATTGATACGCTATCCACCCTTGCGATTTTGTCGTCAAGTCCTGAGAATGGGGAGGAATCTTTGAATGAATTCCAGAATGGGGTGAAAGATTTTGTCCGATTGTATGGGGATGGATCGGACGGCCCTGCTGGTCAGGGTGAGAGACAGAGGGGGTTTGATGCTGATAGCAAAGTGCAGGTTTTTGAGACAGTTATTCGGGGATTAGGTTGGTGTCCTCCCCTCTGCGTTGGTACTGCGCTGGGATATTGACGAAGTGGTTGCGTTAGGTGGTCTACTGAGCACTCATCTCTTTGCGGTTGGCGAACTTCCAATCAGAGGATACAATCCTCCAGAGGCCGAAGCAGCCTTCGCAAGAGCATGGGACAAGTTTTCCTCCTCGAAGAAGACACACGGAATTAAGTGGAAGAATGGATTCGTCTACGATGGTCAGTTCCTCCGACTTGCCGCTGACCTCGGAAACCGCCTCCTACCCGCCTTCTACACGGATACCGGCCTGCCCTACCCTCGAGTGAACCTGCGACACGGCGTCCCCTTCTACGCGAAATCTCCGCTAAACGCGGGCGTCTCTTGCGACGAGACTGAGCGGGAATTCTGTGGGAAAACATCTCGTTCCGCGGAGACGACGGAAAACTGCAGCGCTGGCGCGGGCAGTTTGGTGTTGGAGCTTACCACGTTAAGCCGGCTTACTGGAGATGGTCGGTTCGAAGAACTTGGAAAACGAGCGTTTTGGGCCGTTTGGTCAAAGAGGACTGATATTGGACTGATTGGATCGGGAATTGATGCGGAGTCGGGGCGGTGGACACAACCTTATACCGGGGTAAGTGATGAGACTTTACGATCAATGGACTAGGAACTAACTTTGGATACCCAGATCGGAGCAGGCATTGACAGCTTTTTTGAATACGCCTTCAAGTCCTACATCCTCTTGTCTTCGGGGGAACGTCCTTCCCACGATAACCAAAGTCAGTGGCATTCTTTGGATTACCATTATCCCTCATTGAGCGAATACGAACATTCGCCCGATGCGTTCCTACAGGTTTGGCATGAATCACATGCTTCGATAACGCGTCACCTATACCGCGGAGAAGGATACCAACATCCGCATCTAATCCAGGGAGATATCTTCACGGGAGCTACACGAGCCTTCTGGATCGATAGCTTGAGTGCTTTTTACCCCGGTCTCTTGAGTATGGCTGGAGAGTTAGACGAAGCAATCAGCATCCACCTGCTTGCGACAGCGGTCTGGACCCGGTTCTCTGGCCTCCCGGAACGGTGGAACGTGGCTACAGGGAATATTGAAAATGGTCTTTCATGGTACGGAGGACGTCCTGAATTTGCAGAGTCTACATACTATCTATATCGGGCGACCAAGGATCCTTGGTACCTGCACGTTGGGGAAATGGTCCTCCGAGACCTTAAACGAAGATGTTGGACTAAGTGCGGCTGGGCTGGTCTCCAGGATGTTCGGACGGGTGAGCTCAATGACCGAATGGAAAGCTTCTTCCTAGGAGAGACGGCCAAGTATCTGTTTTTGCTGTTTGACCCTGAGCATCCTTTGAACCAGATGGACAAACCGTTTGTCTTTTCTACAGAAGGACACCCGCTCATCATTCCCGAGAGTACTGCGAGTGCTTCAAGCAAGAAACCCAAAAAGCAGAAGCAGACCGTTGATCAGTTTAATGAGCTGACCTGCCAAACTGCACCTCCAGCTCCGAACCTGGGCACATCATCGACCGCAGCGCGTCCCGATGTGTTCCATGCGGCGAGCTTGGCTCGACTGCACTTCATGCCCAATCGAGGAGCCGCCGAGGGGGCTCTTCTGGAATATGCAAGCGACCATTCCAGCGTTTCGATATCTGACCTGTTATCTCCTACAAACTACACGTTCTACCCTTGGACCTTACCACCAGAGCTGGTGCCATTCAACGCGACCAGCTCGCCGATGACAACCCGTCCAACGCTGGATATATCATTCCCCGCCCTCCCAGGAATGGTCATAGGCCCCGGTTCCCTGGAACGACTCCGAGATGGAATCCTAGTAAAGACGATTGGAGGGCTCCGACTAAGCATGGTCCAAGATGTAGCCTTACCGACCGGAGCAGGCAGCACCGATGAGGATGGATATCGAGTACAAGTGCTCAACAACGTGCCGCTGGGCAAGGATGAGAAGGTATACCTTTCGCGTGACATCACCTTTGACGTGTTGGATCCCACTGATCCGAACTTCACCCGGATCCGCGACACCAGCATGGTTGACCTCGTCATTGACGTTATTCCAGAGCTTCTCCATCGGCGAAATGATTCAGATGCTCATCGAGAATCGAGTGCCGGTGAAGGTGAAGCAGGACAGGAACCTTCCTTCGATGACGGCGACGGCAACAACAGCGGCAGCGGTAACGACAGCCACGCCGATGGCGATGACGACGAGCCCTTAGCCGCATCTGGCGTGAAATCAGCCTGGTCATCACTGATGAGCTCCGTGTCGTCCCTCCTCCGCGAAGAAATGCAAGGCCATTTCACCTGGTCATCATCCACGCAGAAGAAGGTACCCTCGTTACGATTAACGCTTCCCGCCGCCATCTCAACAGGGATTGGCTCCGCCCCTCTGCCAGACGTGCAAGATGCATCGACTGTGTCTCTGCCAGAGAATCTCTCCTCTCAGCCGCTCTCCTGGTCGGCTATCTACTTCGCCGACGAACTCTGCGACGAACGTGTGATACGACAGGCAGTAGAGAACCATCAAGTCCTCGTGGTCAAACGTGGCGGATGCAGCTTCTCCCAGAAACTGCGCCATATAGCGGCCTATCCGCCATCGCGGTCCTCGTTGAAACTCGTCATCGTGGTGTCGGAAGACGACTACCCTGATAGTCCAGATGCTACTGCAACTAGTCCAGGTGGATCAGCGACCCTACTATCGCGCTCATTGGCAGCCCTACGCGCAGAACCATATCTGGTACGACCGTACCTGGACGAAGTACAAATGACGACCGGGGGGGTTCCACGACGACATCTGATCAGCATGGTAATGGTCGGGGGAGGGCAGGAGACGTATGAATTGCTACGACAGGCGACGGGTGTAGGAATTAAAAGACGATATACGGTGCATTCGCAGGGGGTTCCGATAAGTAATTTGTATATTATTTGATAGATTCGGTTACATATGAGCATATACCACGGGTAAATAATGGCATTGACGTTACTCTATGGACCTGAGTGAACCATGGTTGATGATAGCCGAGGCGGATGCCATTCCTGCTTGATCAGGCAATGTCCACGGGCTTATCGATAAGAAAGTCTCTTTCTTCATACATCTTCCAACCCTTCATATATCTTTTTCATACCTTTTTCAACCCTTTTTCAAACCAAAAAACCGCCAGAATGATCTCTCAAAATGGCTCCCCCGAAAAAGTCACTCTAACAGCAACAGAAACAACCCAAGACCCCAAATCCGTTCCCCTTCCACCCCACGACACCGCTGTCCACCCAGCAAAGCCCGGCCTCCAACCCAAAGAAGACCCCCAACCAAACCCCTCGACCCCCCTCTACTTCGCCTACGGCTCGAACCTCTCCCCAACCCAAATGCGCTCCCGCTGCGCCTTCCATCCCAGCCTCTCCGCAAAGCCAGTTGCTTTCGCGAGACTTGATTCCTGGAGGTGGTTTATTTGTAACCGGGGCTACGCGAATGTGCTCCCACCGGAAGAATTGAGGATTGTGCATGGGGGTGAGCGCGAAGCGGTCGCTGATGGGAGCGATGTTCCGCAGTCTGGGGAGGAGGATACGGTATACGGGATTCTTTATGAGATGGCGCGGGATGATGAGAGACTTCTTGATGGGTATGAGGGGGTCGATCGGGAGAGTAAGCGGGCGTGGGAGGATGGGAAAATCCCTGTGAGTGTGCGGCCGAGGGAGCAGGGGGATGGGGAGTACAATAAGTGGTATTTAGAGGCTAAGGTGACGGAGTGGTTGGATGAGGAGCAGAAAAGGTTGAGGGGTGGGGAGAAGGGACAGGTTGTGCTGGTTTATGTTGATGAAAAGAGTTTAAGTGTTGGGTCTTCGAAGAAGGAGTATGTTTTTCGGATGGATCGGGCGATTCGCGAGGCGCAGGAGTTGGGATTTCCGAAGAAGTGGGCGGACGAGGTTATGAGGAAGTTCTTCTAGATGGCTATGCTCGATGTTCAGGAAACCCTCATTGCTCTATCTGGCGAAGGAAATGCTCATTACAGGCATAGACATTTCATTGCTTAAAATCAACTCTATAAAATGTACCACAGGATTAAAACGCGGCCAAGCACGTTGTATCAATGCATAAAATTATTGCCAAAATGCATGCAGTATTGCACATCGACGCAGCCTCGTACCCTCACTAGACTTGTCGTAGTCAGAACTCAAACTTAACGGCGGTGTTGTGTGACCGGGGATTAATCCAACATCAAGACTCACTTTTGTTTTCTATTGCGGGTGAATGCCGTATGCGATCATGTCTCGTATTAAGGAGTTCACGACGTAAACTTCTCCTCCTGACCAGTCAGAAGGGTGTAAACCGGAGCCGGGAGCTTCTCGCGTCCCTTGAGGAATTCAAGCTCGAGCAGGAAGACGAATCCAAGGAGCTCTCCGCCCATCTTCTGGACGAGTTCACCACCAGCCCACGCAGATCCACCTATTCAGTCAGCATTGCGTGTTTAGAACAAGAGACAAGGTAAAGGAACATACCAGTAGCGATAATGTCATCAACAATAATAACCTTCTGACCAGGCTTGATCGAATCCGCCTGCATCTGGAAAAAGTCCTGCCCATACTCCTTCTCGTACACTTGGGTCTCACAAGGACCCGGCAGCTTGCCCTGCTTCCGCACAGGAACAAAGCCAGCTCCCAACCGCAGAGCCAAGCTAGGGCCCATCAAGAAGCCTCTGGCCTCAAGACCAACGATGACATCGGGCTTCTGGCCACCGGCGGATTCGAGGATGTGCAATTCCAAGCATCGCAGGAGAGCTTCGTGCAGAGAGGGATCGGCGAAGATGGGGAGGATGTCTTCGAAGAGGATGCCCGGAGACGGGAAGTCGGGAAATTGGCGCAGGGCAGAGCGCAGTCTTACCTTAAGACTGGCGAGTTCGGTGGTGCGGGAGGGATGGGCGGGGGGCTGTCCGGAGACTTGGGTGGTGGTGGCATCGGGAGCGGTGGATTGGGACATGATGGAGAAAGAGGGAAGAAGAAAATAAAGGAAAGGAGAGGAAGAAAAGGAGGGAGAGGAAGAGCACTAATAAAGAAAGGCTGAACGAGGAGACCTGAGCAGAGCGGCAGTAGTGCTGCTGGTGGTGGTGAGAAATGAGGAAATTGATAAGCGGGTAAAAAAAAAAAAAAAAAAAAAGCGATGAAGATCTGACCGTACGTGACGGTATGAGCTGGTATTGTACTATGTAGCTATACACACATTTATATAAAAGAAATATAAAAGAGTTGTTCTGGATATTCATATAAAGAAAATTCATATAAAAGTTGAGATAAAAGGTTTTCCAAGTTTCCAAGATCATCATTAAGACTGATTATGGTATTATTGTGGGTGAGCGCTACATAACCCCTCTATGATAACGCCATAGAACCCCTCCAGTCTAGAATCCTCTTCTATACCACAACTACACTCGGAGTATTTAGCAAAACACATAGAGTATAGCTGTAAGTAACATCGGAGGATATCGTTCCGCAATACTTTAGCAACCCAATCTAGCAGCTCGATACGGTTGGCTATTATCGCCCGTCTTCCGAATGAGTATAGATCCCTGCCATGCCGACTACTGCAGCCTGCCTGCATCGCCTCACCCGGGCTCCATCACAGTAGCCAGGGACATCCGTTACTGACTCTGCGGTGCCCCGGTGGCGCGACTGAAAAGTACCGCACTTAATCCAATACCATATACCGGGTCTCCTTTGTCTGGACTGGTCCACGATGCCTGTTGCCCTGTTTAACCGGATGCTGTCCAATAGGTCTGCTTCGGTGTGCATTGATCGTCAGGCGCAATCGTTGAGGGATTCTGTATGTAGGCCGTGATGTTGCAGATAATAAAAAGATGATCCGGTCAGGTACAAAAACACGCTTATTCCAGTTGGGTTTGCACAGAATCAATATATGTATTGAGCGACTGGGGCGGAGGGGAGGAGAAATAAAAGGAAAAACAGAAAAAAAAACTAGTGATCAATCGTGATCGTCTTCTGATTGAAGCCGAACGCGGGGGTCGAACCCGCAACCTTGAGATTAAGAGTCTCACGCTCTACCGATTGAGCTAGCCCGGCTGGGCTTGTTGAAAGTACTTTGATTAAATGAAACTGGAGCTTAATCAGACTCGCTTTAAAGCGCATAACGATTCTCGATTCGTAACTGATAATTGGAAGTCATCGACAACTGTTTGCCTCAACCTTTTTGTCGGGGTTGTAACTTATAATGTCTTAGGCTACAACACTTACATCTCGTCACTGTTGCTAACAGATGGCCGGGATGTAGGCATCAGTATAGATTTTAATAGAATTGTGGTATCGTTTCCTTCGCCGGTATAGGTAGGACAAGCAACAGGGGAAGATATAATGATTCAACAATTCAGCCCGTCGCAATACTAATCTATATGGACTGATTATCTTGCCTGAGAGGACGCCAACTGCCTTTCAACACCAAGAATCCCAGTGTCTACCGTCACTCATGCTTTTGGGTAGAGCTTAGGAGATCTTTGAGATCCTTATTCATTACTATGAGCCTCATTAATCGGGAAAGAACTACAATATAATTACTTTGATCCAGCTAACATTGGTCATTGCGATCAATATTCATTTCTACTGCTGTTCTTCGCCTATATTGACACCCTATCTTCCTGAGGAGCATCAGGTTTCGCTCGAGCGGTGTTCGCCTTTGACTCCAAGGACCCTATGATCAGCGCAAAGGAGAAGCTCAGGAAGAATTTCTTATCTCTTGGCCGCCATTATTCTGTAATTTTTCGCATGTTCGACGTTTTTGACATCTCTGAAAATGTGACGGCCTGGTCACGTTGGCTGGGTATCACGTGAGGTGCGGTTGTTTGGTTTATTGCTTTGTTGATAAATACGGTGTTACCTCCTCTCTTCCTTCCTCATGTTGATTATTCTCGTCGATAGCTATCTAGGTAGAACCCATGAGTTGGATGTTCCATTATCCTAGTAGAGCGCCGTGACAGGAAATATTCAGGCAGAATGAATATGCAGAAAATGGTGACAGCAGAAAGCTTTTCTGCAAAGATTGCATTGATGTTGTTGTATATCATATCGTTCCCTCTTCTATAGTAGATCTCAAAGACAATGAGTCGGCGAGTGCTACGTTTCCCGGAGTGTATATACATTTCTATGAGCATTGTTGATTTTATCGCCAGAGTGTCACAACCTGGCTTCCCTTGTATCGTACCTAGGGTTCTAGTTAGTTGTATTTTGAGACAGGACACTTACCCTAAGTGCCTCCCAAGCATTCATATGCTTAATGACAATCCAGGTCCTCTGTATATCACGTCGAAGGTATCTCGCCCCCTCCAGGCTCCGTAAGGTAGTCAACAGGTAAAATCGGTAAAGGTAACGAATAGAGAAACAAGGCCAACCGAGCACGTATGCTGGGTTGTTTGTTAAGTGCGGACGAGTCAGAAACTAGAAGGTAACCAATGCTTGATTAACTAGATTGATTGCGAAGAGCTAAACTAGGTGCATGAATGAGTGTCCTTATATATCTTGTCCAGTATACTCCCCCATCTACTCCTTTAGGGAGTACATCCTGAGTCGATCCAATCAGGTTGTGCCTGGGTGTATACTCTTTCAGCTACTCCTCCTAGGGTATATCAAGAGTAGGTGATCACGTGACATATCTGTTGGTTATCAACTTTGATCCCTGCTTTTCCTGCGCTTTGTCTTTTGCTGCCACCCAATGATTCTGCCTTGTCTCCCCGCATAATCACGTGAGGTCTGTAACACAGAGTCAATCTCACAAGTTTGCAATCTCAAATTGAATGTGAAACCAGCAAGCCCAGGAATATCATGCGTATGAATACCACTACTATTATGACAGGTTTGGTTATATATATATGATTTTGGAGCAAAAAATTCCAAGCATCTGTAGTGCTGATGAACAGAGGGCTACACCATTTGTTGACACTATTGACGTCATATCTCCGCCGCCCCACACAAACCCTATCCGACCAAAATTTTCAGACCCGAACTTTTCCCATCTAACCCCCCAGGGGGGTAAAAAATCATCAAAAAAAAAGGATCAATCGTGATCGTCTTCTGATTGAAGCCGAACGCGGGGGTCGAACCCGCAACCTTGAGATTAAGAGTCTCACGCTCTACCGATTGAGCTAGCCCGGCCGGGCTTGTTGAGACTGTTTTCTCTCTAAAGTTATGTAAAGCAAGGATTACTACATCACTAATGTACTCCGTATTTGGAGCCACTCGCATGCATGGATATGTGGTTCGATGTTTGCCTGAGTTGCGATTGTTGTTTTTTTGTCGCTATATTTCTGACCTATTTCGATCAGTGGCTTAAATATATATTTCTCGTCCCATGCATTAATGACATGCTGCCTGGAAATATTCTGATAGTAGGCACGGGAATATATAATCGATGTTGGGACTCTACATGGGCCTGAATACAAAAAATAGACGCTATGTAAGCCTGGCCATATAATCAAAACCATGGCTCCTTGACTGTACAATGTGTGATTATACGACCCCGAAAGATTTACTAGATATCCACCAGCTAAGGAAAATTAATTAACTGCTACAACAAGCTAATATATCGAAGGTACGTGATATACCAAGCCATGGTTTGCAACTGTCTCAATAACGAGTCCCTCCACCCTTCTAATGACGAGCAGTAAGCACTAATTGGCGCCTTCAACCATTGGTATATATAGAACCGAGACACTAATCAAAGTGTGGTCAAAAAGAATGAGGAAGTATCTGACTAGTCTTGGGAACTCGACGTGGGATAACCGCAGCCAGTAGGCTTGTTGGAATTGAAACAGTGGTATGATCCAATAATTAATTATTCTCCATATAATCAGTCATAGTTTAGAAGAGGATGCCAGCATATATTCGTCCATGTCATCAGTTAATTAATTATTGGATCATACTACTCCGTACATATCAAGGGTATTGTCTGGTGTCGACCCGGACCACGGACCGTTTCTCGGAGATAACACGTGACCTTACACGGACCAACTCGCTTAGGGAGCTTCTCTCCCGTCAGATTTAATCCCAACTTCTTTCTCCTCCCATTTTTCTCTTCCCCTTTTCTCTCCTTTCTCTTTATGTTTACTCAGCTGCGCTTCTGCAACCAAGCAGAAGCGCTATATTGAAAACAGATGAAACGTCTATGCCCTTGTAATCCTGTTGCTTGAAGAGGCAAAATGTCGCCTACTCCAATGATCTCCGAAACCCAGCAAAATCTGCAGCTGCAGACGTTGGCTAAATCGTTTGAGGCTCTTCTCCTGACAGTCCATCAGCTGAATGACAAGGAGAGGAGTATGCAGCAGAGGCTGAAATATGCCCATCAACAGGTAAATACTCTTTTACTCCCTCTTCTGCTTCACCCACTCCTGTCTCCAAAGGATGAGAAAATTTAGCTCTAGAACTGAGTCGCTATATACGGCAATGACTCTTTAGTCATGTATTATCTGATGAGACTTCACCATTTTTTTTACGCTCATGCAGACTTCTTGTCGAGACATGCTAACATACGCCTTAGTATTCCAAACTAGCAGATCGAATCCCCGGCGGAACCGATACCCATACCAAGATCGTCGCGGAGAAGATCCTTCGCTGCTCTCCGGATCCCATCCCACATGAACAGTCGCTCAAAGCTTCTGATGTAGTCAATGCTCTTGCAGAATCTGGTCACGTAGGAGAATCGATTGTGAATGCCATCAGGGAAGGACTGGACTGCTACCAATCAGTACCACGTCCTCCAGATGATAATTTGCTCACAAATCCCAACCCATGCGTCGTTGCGACGAGGGCCGATACACCTGCCCGTTTAGAGAAAGACTTCACGACAAAGGGCACGCAGGGAAGCCTGCAGTGCCCCTTTGCGAAGCTAAACAATAAAGCCCCTGAAAATGAGGTCCTCAACGGGGTCGAAGATGCCTTAGACCCCCATAACCATGATGCGTGTGGACACGATGTCGATCCCATCAAAGCCGAAAAGAACGAAAGGCGTTCCAGTCAGGCCGGTTCTGCGAGATCGTCGTCGGCCCGATGCCCCATCTCCAAATGCCCTATTAGGTTCCTGGACCAACATACCCCGGAAGAAGTTGCTGAATATGTCGAGAGACACAAGCACGAAATACCTAGAAGCCATGCGATCTGCGTTTCACGATACCAGAAAGACTCGTCAAGCATGCGGCATTTAGATGCAAAGTACGGTAATCTCATCAGTATGATCCGAGGCCTGTCGATGAAACACCAAGCATTCCTCCCGGGTGCTGAGAATGGTGCCTCGGGCTCTAACTCCTCCGCGGAACGAGTGGAAAAATGGGCGGAAGATGTTGGCCGCACACCGAAGCAGGAGATGCACCCTACCATCAAGGAAGAAGAGGGAGAGAATCTCCAAGAGGAGGAACGACTGGGCCACTTTGATCGTCCACTGCGTGATATCCGTCTTGGAGAATCTCCAAGCAGGCCTTGGGGAATTCCTGTTCCCATTCCGCTAGATCCCTTACCAACATCTCCTCTCCAGTCCCCACCTGCTCCAGTTCCGCCCACTCAAACACAGTCGAACAAACCTCCAGACCACTCCGCTACAGATGATGCTTCCGTCGCACCCCTGCAAGAGACCACCCCGAATGAATCTGACGCAGCCCCACCACCTCGTCGATGTCCCTTTGGCCACGGTGCACCGAAGCCTCCTTTACCTGAACCTGAGCGTGAACCTAAACCTAAACCTGAAAAAATAGAGCTGGAGACACAGACGATTCGGAATGATAACAGCAAGGGCCAGGTCCCTGATGCTGCAGAGGACCCTGGGGAAACACTCGACAGCCCTCAACCGAACAACTCGAAGCCTTCCGCGCCTGCGAACATCGTTTTCAATGGCCCAGTATTCTTTGGATTCTCTCCCGAGCAGACGGCCATTTTCTTACAGCAGCTACAACAGCTTGGTGGTTTAGGTCAAACATAACTGATAGTCATATTTCTCCTGGACATATTTTTGATACGAAGCCGTGACACCAGCTTATTGTTACTAGTACATACAATACATTGAATAATATCATACCCTTGTACTCATGCATATCCTTATCACTGTAATTCATGTACGCCCTCTAGTCATCTGACTCCACCGATAGCGGGGCTCCAAGCAGGCAACGGACGACTTTCCCGCGGAATACTCTTCAACCCCTCCAGAACTTCTTTCTCTACTTCAATTACTCATGCTCCGGAGCACTTCTCGTCTTTCTCTTCTCCTTCGAAATCTCTCTTACCGTCCTCCTATCCGCACCCAGCAGTTGCCTTTTTCTTCCACATCCGTCAATATGTCTATGACTCCTGTTTCTGCTAAGGAAGCTTGCCCTCGTACGTTGCCATCCTGCTGAGAAATTGGAGGATAAGCCTCAATTCTTGTCAATTGAATTGAGCTGTAACTGACATTTACCCTTCTCTATAGCTGCGGGTCCCTACGTATGTCGCTCCATCCAAAGCTCATGACGCAAATCCTCCAAAAGAAACCCCACGAAATCACCCCCAAGAACAACCAGTTAACAATCCCTTTTAAACAACAGTCCCAAGCCATCAAAGCCAATGGCCAAATCTTCGTCTCGGGCCAGATTCCCGCCGACGCCAACGCCAACCTCATCGACGGCTCTATCGGCGACAAGACCCAGGCTTGCTGCGATAACATCAAGGCTATCCTTGACGCCGCTGGTTCGAGTGTGCAGAAGATTGTTAAGGTTAATGTGCGTGTCCCCCGTTTTCTCCTAAATTACTGGGCTGGGTGGTTATATTTGGGGTGATGGTGACGGTGGCTAATGGTGGTGTAGGTCTTCTTGACTGATATGGTGAACTTTGCGGAGATGAACGCTACATATGAGAAGTTCTTCACCCACAAGCCGGCTCGTAGCTGTGTGGCTGTTGCGCAGTTGCCCAAGGGTGTGCCGGTTGAGATTGAGTGCATCGCTTTGGAGTAAACGATGTCAAGATAAAATGAATGGGTAGTTACTAGGAATTGACATTATCAAGAGTCCACTAAGATATTTCGAAGAGTATTACTGGATTATATTCATTAACTTGATAGCTGCGTATTTCTCTCGTACCATCGGCCGTTAGGTTCACAAATTGGCTGGTAAAACAAAAACGACAACAACGCATACGCCATGATCCTCCGCTTGCCAAAAAGCACATGTATTTACTTGGAAGGAATAGATTCTCAAACAAACACTTCAATCACCGCCGCCCAAGCATCCCCGTCATTCGTCCACCCGCACCAGCCATAAGACTCTGCTTCACAATGGCATCCGCAGCCGCAGCCGCGGCAAGTCTCTCCTTCTGGCGACTCCGGTCACGCAGATATCCGGCTGCTTCGGGCCGCATACGGAGAATACGCAAGATCATGTCGTCGTTTGGCTCTGCTTGGGCTTCGCGCCACTTCTCCTCTTTGAGTTTCTTCATCGTGCCCAGGTTCCGGGAGAGCATGATACTCTTGGCGCGTCGGACGCTGGGGACACCCACACCCAGAAAGCCGCCAGTGCCTGTGGCGCTGGGCTGTGGTGGCGCGGAGACGCGGTTTTTGTTGGCTTGCTGCCGGGAAACCGTGACCGAGGCCATTCGCTCCGATGTGCGGATTAGGTTATCGGTGGGTTCGAAGTAGAAGAAGTTTATGGATTGAATATCGTGGTATTTGGGTGATTTCAAAATGTCAATCGAGACGCCGTGCGCCTCGCCAGTCTCGTCATCGATGGCGTGGAAGAAGTTAAGGACGAGCACGAGCCAGCGTGATACGATGTCTACCTCTTGCATCGTAAGAGGTTTTTGATGTGATGGTTTGTCCGACAAGGGTGGCACAAGCAAACTCTCAATGGTAGCCAGTACCTCTTTCCACAGACGGGCCATGACCATCTTCATTGCTTCCGACGTGAGCGTCTTGTTCATAATGGCAAAGTTGTCATTGAAATAATCGAAAAGCGGAGTCAATGCGTTTTCAACATCCGCCGCAGTTGGGATTACTGTGTTCGATTGTCCACGATTCCGGTTCAGGAAATTGGAAACAGTGCTGATACTAAGGCCGCGGGACAGCAGAGATTTCAACGTTCGTCGTGACAGACAGTGACTAATATATGCAGACAGCTTCTCCGTGATTTTGCGTGTCATATCCCTCTCACTCCGTTTGAGGTTTCGGAAGGCCTTGCCAAAATAGAACTGAATGTCGTCCCGCTCCCCTTCCATACTGACACGAAGTAGCAACCTGCCTTGAGTATCCAGATCCAGCCAGTACTCTCTTGGCAGGAAATCACTAAAGTGCACAGGGTCCAACTTGATAGATGTACGGCCCACATAGTCGTGGTCACCCACTGCATCCCAATCCCAAATCGTTGCGATGATGTTCAAGGGTCCTTGGGTTGTGATGTCGACTGCGTCATCCCATCGAGGGTTAAGGTTGTTGTAAACGATACGAGTTTTGGCAATGCGTCTTTGATACTCATCGGCCAGAACGACATAAGGATCACTCCGTCCATTCATGTCACACGCCTTAAGGTCTTCGGCCTCCACAACCTTGATCGTGAAGACGTAGGTCGTGGACTTACGGATCTTATTCAATTGCGGAGGAGCATGCTGTGCAATTACCTCCGCACACCCGTCGACATTAATCTCATGTTCAAGCTTATCAAGTTGGGTGAGACCATATTCAATGTTATTCAACTTGACCATGGACTGGTGAATAACTATTAGTTGTGCCCAAACAAGGTAAAGGGGAGACAGTTATACGAACCTCAGGGAAGAATTGAAAGGGCTCAATCTTCTCCTTATTTGTCCACGTATCTTTGGCGAATTGCATCAGTTTCTCCTGGGCCGTTTGATTCATAGCTGCTTCTTGATCGGGCGACAGCCTGTCCATCTCCTTGGCGAACATTTTCTCCAGCGATTCGCAATATGTTGCTATACCATTGCTTATCGACTTGGACAGAGCAGTCATGAACTTGGCGTATTGGAGGTCGTCGTCCCATTCAAGCTGGACCAATTGCTCAACCACTTGATTGAAAGAGCGGAAAATGTCAATGGCAGAAACGCTGTGTCTGTACTCTTCAGAGACTACTTCTTCCGAGCCATCACCCCGGACGCCGAAGTTGTCCTTTCTGATCGCTTGCTCAACCCAGTCTATTACCTTCGCTTCTGTCAAGCGCAGCCACTGCCATACAAAGTCCTCAAGTAGGCTTTCCACATGGAACGGGAAAGGAACACTAAGAAGTATTAGTATCGACCATAAGTAAAACCAATGGTTTCTGAACTTACTCAGGAAGTGTCTCCAGAAAAACGCGACGTATCGCTGTCAATTGCTTGTAGAGGTCAAACCCATCTTGCATATCCATTTCTTCTCCCTTTGCTTTTGTACGTTCCATGATCCTGACTACCATCTCATGAGCATCCTCTGCATAGATAGGGAGCACATTTGCCAGCAAAGTAGTATATGGATTCACCCTGCAATCCGTCAGTATGGATACAAAAATTGAAGCAGATTAGGGCCAATCCTTACCCCATGATTTCTGGATTATTTCTATAACGCTTTCGAATCTTCTGACCAAGTTTCATTATTGTTTCGCCAAGCTGAATAACGTGGTCTGGCTGCCAGGTTTCTTGTTCCACAGGCACTGATTCACCAAGAAGATCCTGATACTTCTCTGTCGCTTTTTGGGAGAGTCCTTCCTGAACATATGTGCGGAAACGATCGATATCTTCGGCATCCTCTGTATAATTAGGGTCCATTTGGACGTGGCTCTCTAGCACGTACATAACTGGACCAATCGGGCGAGGCTTGGTTTCAAAGCAATCCATCATGACATCGTAAAGCTCCCGTAGTAAAGCCTCGTGAAGCGAGGAAAGTAGCTGTTGCATCAAGAGAAGATCATGGATCGTCCATTTCTTTCTGTCATAAAGAACTGAAGCAATGTAACTGCTACGTTTCTTGCCCTCTGACCCAGGCGACTGCTTGACAAAGGTAAACGCTGAGTCGAGAGTATCCAAGTCAATCTCATTATCCACAAATTTCTCTCGGGCAACGTCCAAGAACAAGGCAATCCTTGAGAAATTGGGAAGTCGCCAGCGAAGACAAATTTCGTTCAAGAGCTCAGTAGACTGTTTAGAAAGCAGCTTGAATGATGGAGCGTCTGAATCAGCTTGACTAGCTTCAATCTCACGGTCTTTCAGGTCATGATTCAGCGTCTGAGTAAGAATGAATTTATATGCGGCCCGTGGATCTGATGGGATATATGTGTAGGTGTCGGACTCATCCGAAGCATCGCCGTTGTCACTGAGTGATAACGAGCTAAGGTCCACCGGTTGGTCGATGATGTATGAAGTTGGCCTGTCAGAATTCGTCCTGGTCAATTCCACAGGACTCGAATCGGAATTGTGATCCGCTGCACCAGGATTGAACCGCGGAAGCACACCCGGTGTGTTTTTAGCAAGCTCCGGGTTGGACTGAACGATTGCAAGCATCATCTGCGACAGATCAGGACCCTCGCTCTTCTTCCAGTGTTCATACCCTTCGTCGTTTTCGAAGTCCTCTTGCGCAAGGGTCTTTCGGGTTTTGAGACTTAGGTGGGCTTGATACGACTTCAAATCTTGTAGGGCTGCCTGCGCTGTCCAAACCGCTCTATTCT
This sequence comes from Aspergillus ruber CBS 135680, assembly GCF_000600275.1. Classification (NCBI taxonomy): domain Eukaryota; kingdom Fungi; phylum Ascomycota; class Eurotiomycetes; order Eurotiales; family Aspergillaceae; genus Aspergillus; species Aspergillus ruber. The sequence continues at coordinate 60,007 of NW_024467313.1, read as the reverse complement.
TGTCGATGTCCGACTGCACCTGGGAGTTGGCCATGCCAAATATCTTGGCGACATGCTGCACAAGATGCATGTCCTTCACGTCGTAGCTCAACGGTGCCACCACCTCTGTCATCTGGTCAGATCCATTTGTTTGGACTAAGTCTTGGTCTTGAGAAAGCAACTTGTTCTCAAGGATCGATAATCGATTGGACAACTCGGGCCGGTCTTTCGACCAGTCGTTATCCTTCAGAATGAGCGAAATCAATCGGACGAAGAGAGCAACATGTCGATCGACCATGAACTTCCAGGAATCATCGTCCACGTCCTTGCCTTTGCTAAGTTCCTTGGTAGCATTCGAATAAAAGATCAGGACCAGGTCTTCAGCACGTCGATCTTTATCCATCCGCTTCTTAAATGACTGCTCCTTCAACGTGTTCAAGAACGCAGCAAATGTTCTAACCACCAACGCATCCTGATATTCCTTCCGCTTTTCCCTTCCGATTAAAACGCCTGTCAATCGCTTTTCGAGCTCTGCTATGAATCCATGCGGAAACCGTGTACTTTTGGAGTCCCTGACTAGAGAGAAGTCGCTCATCAGATCATGGAACGACGTCGACGCTCGCTTCGGCTTCTGTGGCGCTTGCACATTTTGTACTCGACGAGATCTGGGCTGGAGGAGGTATGCCAGGTAAGCTACACGGAGAGCATAGCTATAAGCTGCGGAGGAATTGACGGGACGCCTCCGTGACCCGGAGAGGCTGCGCGAATGTCGGGCTTCATTCTGGAGGCTGTTGATGCGTCGATTAATGCCTCGGGATTGATTAGATGCCGTCGACATGGAGTCTTTTCGCCTTTCTTTCTCTCAGGGATTTTATCCAGATAACACTGTAGCGTTCGGGAAGAGGGGAGGTGCGGAGTGTGGGACCATGGATAAGGGAGGATCCCCGAATAATCGACCCAGGACCTTGTGCCACGAGTGCTGTAATATTTGAAGGGGTAGACAACGTAGTCAACAGGAGACGAATGTGTGAGCCCAATAATATGCTTGCTGGGGAAAGGTTTTGTTGGAGATAGAGGAAGAGGGCCAGGAGTAGAGTGAGAGAAGTTGGAAGCTGTCCTGCGGCGGGATTGTTATTTTTTTGTCGCACCCGAAACAACCAACAGAAGAGCTAACCACCAGCGCCCAAACCACGGTGCCAGGTAAAACAATGACCCAAAAAGTTATTTGCGTCTGGATTATTTGTCCGGACCAGTTACAAGCTTGTAAAACGTATCTCTAACAGAGAAGAGCAATTGGATCTTTTATATGTGGTGTTTTCTACGTTTGTTTATGGCTGCCCGAGCGTCTAATGAGGCAAAGACATACCCACTATTCTTTTATATTTTTAGTAGACTCCTTCCCACTTTGGCGCGTTGGAGAACAGATAAAGTAGCTTTCGCGTGGTACTCCCTTCTGGCCCTGCTCTTGTGCGCTGCCCCTGCCCCTAGTCTCTCCAGATACAGACTACTACGGGCCGCTTTGCCTGACGTTATCATATGATTGCTTCACGATCGTAATGCCAGTAGTATAACAATCAATGTTAGATGATATTCCGATGAAAGCAAGCCCGACTGTTGGGGCATCGACTATCCGATCCACGAGCGATGCCGAAGGAAGAAAACAAAAAGTTCGTGTTGCAAGTATGTTATTTACACATGTAGAGATGGAAACATCTGATGGCAATTACCAGGACTCTTGGCCGGGCTTGCGTGCCTGAGATGCAGTGTTAGCATGCAGATTTAAACAGGCCAGAGACTTATTTCAAGGCATGGACAGAGAACTCACCGGAGCAGCATGCGCGCCTCCGAGCTCCTTCTCCAAGCCATCAGGGAAGGTTTGCGGGACACTAGGCTTGTCCGGGTAGAACTGGGCCACAACAGCGCTCAAACCGAAGACAGCTGCGATGAAGCATCCGATCTGAAACAGACCCTTGCGAGGGGTGACGTGGGTGTACTGCTCGGGACTGAAGATACCGAGGATTTCGTTCTCCTCGTGAACGGGTTCGCCAAAGTTCCGGCGCTCTTGCTGATCCCACCAGCCGCCATAGGGATCTCTGAATTGACGCTTCACACGAGGAGGGTTCTGGTAATTGCCATTCTGAAAGGGTGGAAGCACCGGAGCCGTCAATTGACCTGACACCAACAAAATAGTATCGCCAGAATAACAACTCATACCTGCAAAGGGTCGTCGAGCTCAGCAGAAGCACCGAGGCTCCGGACTTGCGAAAAAGAAGCGCGGGGGGCGGTCGTGCGGGCAGCCAGCTGGGGCAGGCGCCGGGTCAAGATTCGCTGGGACAGCATCTTTTTTCCTCACACGTTAGTATTAACACTTCAATCGGACACTCAGGCGTCACCATAAATGAGACAGGGACTTACCGTTCTGCCAAAATGGAGCACTGGCAGCGCAAAAAGGAGTATCTCTGAGAGCAAAAGAAAAGAAATGGCCCATCGGCCAGTGATGAAGTCGGAATTGCAACCATGACGGCTGCTTATCTAACACAGATACCTCAGGCAATATTACAGACGCGCTTACATACACGCCTCTCTCCTCGTCACGTTTGAAAAAAAAAGACCACTTTTCACGCCCATCTCTCTATTGCTGCATGACTCTGTTTATTTCCCCGCCAGCCACGCCATCGAGCTGATAACTATGCCAAATTTTGTATGGCATATATACCTATTCACCGCTATCCGTTGATGTCAAAAATTTCCAATCCGTCCGCGTCCTCATTCGGAAAACTGGGGTCAACTGTTAAGAGGGCCCCTTTCGTCTGTGGTTAACGAGACATGCAAAACGGCACCGCGAATGGCACCTCCCACCAAGATGATCGTGTGACTTCCCAACCGGACCCCGACACCCACGAACAACCTCCGCCCGCTAATTTTACCAATCCTGCGACCCGCGATTCGATCCCTTCCGAGCTTAAAAATGATCCAGTCCCAACGACCGAGCCCGAGGGGCCTCCATCGAAGAAGCAAAAACTTGGCGGGTTCCGAAGCTCCCTTCCCCGAGCACCGTCGCCTCCCTGGAAGAAAGCCGGTGCCGATGGACCGACAACGTTCATTGAAAATGGAAGGCGCAAATCTTCCCGAGTCAATTCGAGTATGCAACCTCCGTCCGATAAGAATCCTACGCAGGAGGTGCCAAAACACTTTACGGGTAAAAATAGTGTTGGGGGGCCAAGGACGGCCACGTCCTCGCCGTTACAGTTGGAGAGGTTTGGGAAGTCTCGTGGGAGCAAGGCTTCAGCAAACGGATCACCAATGACATCGGGTATAACAAGGGGAACAAATGGTCGAAGTAAACGCGTCTCACAGTCTCCATTGCCGAAGCAAGTGCATTCAAGGACAAGGTCACGGAGTTCTGGAGTCCACGGGCCACTCAGCGAGAGCGTCAACGGCTCCAGCCCGAATGCAGGTCGGTCCCGCCAGTCTCCATCGACGCCTAGTGGGATTGATGACATGGAAAAGGGTCTTTATGGCGACCAGGACCAGGATGATGAAATTGGACAGCGAGTTCCGAGATTACGAATCAAAGTCAAGAAGCCTTCCCTTAGTGCGCAGCATCCGTCCCATGTTTTACTACCACGAAAATACGGATCGTTTCGGGAATGGCTCGAGAGCGAAGATGCGAAATTCAAGGACGATGGAATTCTTACGTCTGCAGAAGCTGCAGCGGAGGCTGAGAAGCGGCGTCGGATACAGGAGGCCGCGGAACCTGGTGGTCTTCTAAGTGAAGAGGTTTGCTCCGCATACCTTCCGGAAGCGCAAGAGGAGCCTCCACCGCAGTATTCCCATCAAGATCACCTCGCCGCGCATGCCTTGTATTTCAAGAAACTTCTCGACCAGGAACATCGACGGCATCGGCACACAGCCAAACTTTTCGCGCAATGGTGTGCGGATGCATGGAGGAAGCGAAACAAGGACCCGGAAGATATACTTCGGGAGCAGCAGGAGGAGATGCGCGGCAAACGCAAGCAACTGGCTAAGGATCTTCAGAAAATGTTCGACCTTGCCCGAGCAGAAGTGGATCGGATGCGTTTGGCGCATTGGGAGGAAGAGCGGAAGGTCGAAGACCAGCAGGCCCTAGATCGTGCCATCAAACAATCTACGATGCTTTTCGAAAAGAGGCGACAAGAGATTCTCGGTGAAACAGGAAGCGACATGCCCGGTTCAAGCGAAGGTGAAGAAGCCGAAACAGATGAATCATCCAATGACAATGCGGATGATGAAAGCAATATGTCCGATTCCGATTCTGAAGAGAGCGCTGCTGGGGTCGATGATGATGAGGGCTTGACGGCAGAAGAACTTCGGCGAAAATACGCTAATATCCCAGATAATCGGGCATCTGTGGAATCTGCAGAGATCAGTTCGCCAGATGGTGAAGGTACTCCCCTTGACCTTGAGTCATCAGCGGAGCAGATGGAACTGGATGAGGTTGACCCCATGCTCATGGATGATAGCGACGCATCAACCGATATGGATGATGACATGGGGGATAGTGAAGAATCCGAAGATACTGGTTCTGAAGAGGAGGAAGACAATGGCGGTCCAGGGTTACTGGGCTTTTTCTCTTCGAAAGACATAGAAGTGGATAATAATGGTGGTGATGATGATGATAACGTTGATGTTCATGGTGATGACAGCGCAGTAGTTCCTAATTATGAGGAAGATGAGGATGAGGACGAGGAGGATGAAGAAGAGCCTGAAGATGCTGATGAAGTCTTTCTCGTTCCCAACAACGCCCCTGCAGAACCAGAAGCTATTTTCCAAGATATCATCCCACATGATTCTCCTGAAGACACACCACTACTTCCCCCCTCTGCTACCCTCGAGTCAGCCAAAGAACTTAGATCTGAATCCGATCCTGTACCAGTACCAGAATTCGAACAAGAATCCAAGTCAGGTCCAATGTTGGACACAGCACCAGAACAAGAGCAAGAACTCCCGGATACTGAAATGGTTGATGCGACTGTGCCCGCTGAGCATGAGGCATCTCTTGAACCCAATCCACATCTTCCTACAGAAATAGAGGTGGACCATGATAACGAACACCCCGAACCTCGAAAGCCAAGTGGAGAAGAGGCTTCTAGTCAAGCATCTCCAGGTACACTGGCGACGAAGCCATCTGATCCCGAGTCCGTTTCATCTTACGAGGCTCCTCCAAAGCAAAAAGAGGAGATAGAGGAAGTCGAGAAGTCTGTGCAAGTGACGAGCGGCGATAGCACAATACCGCCTGGGATGAAAACACCTATCCCGCAGTTGATCCGGGGAAATCTACGTGAATACCAACACTTCGGCCTGGATTGGCTGACAGGACTATACTCGAACCACATCAACGGCATTCTGGCAGACGAGATGGGTTTGGGCAAGACCATCCAGACAATTGCGCTGCTAGCGCACCTAGCAGTGGAAAACGAGGTCTGGGGCCCACACTTGGTTGTTGTCCCGACCAGTGTCATCCTGAACTGGGAGATGGAGTTCAAAAAGTGGTGTCCTGGTTTCAAGATTATGACCTACTACGGCAACCAAGATGAGCGGCGGCAGAAGCGGAGAGGCTGGATGGACGATACGAGTTGGAATGTCCTGATCACCTCCTACCAACTGGTCTTACAGGATCAACAGGTACTCAAGCGGCGGAATTGGCACTATATGATTCTCGACGAGGCGCATAACATTAAGAACTTCCGTTCCCAGCGGTGGCAAGCGTTGCTTACGTTCCGGACGCGTGCGCGTCTTCTCCTGACGGGCACGCCGTTGCAAAACAACCTAACTGAGTTGTGGTCTTTGCTGTTCTTTCTGATGCCGAATGACAGCGGCGATGACATGGGTATCGAAGGTTTCGCGGACCTGAGGAACTTCTCTGAATGGTTCCGGCGGCCTGTCGAACAGATCCTTGAGCACGGGCGGGAGACGATGGACGACGAAGCCAAACGCGTCGTCACTAAGCTCCACACCGTGCTGCGACCATACATTTTGCGAAGGCTCAAGGCCGATGTAGAGAAGCAAATGCCAGGCAAGTATGAGCATGTCGTCTACTGTCGACTATCGAAGCGGCAACGCTTTCTCTACGATGGGTTCATGTCGCGCGCGCAGACCAAGGAGACGCTGGCGTCAGGGAACTACCTATCCATCATCAACTGTTTGATGCAGCTGCGCAAGGTCTGTAACCACCCGGATCTGTTCGAGACGAGACAGATTTCGACTTCTTTTGCCATGCGGAGGTCGATCGCTACGGAGTACCGGATCAAGGAGTCGCTCGTACGACGCCGATTGCTGTACGAGCATCCGCTTGATAAGCTTGACCTCGACTTTCTCAACCTAGTCCCCATCTCGCGGGAAAATATCTCCCGCCGACTGGCGGATGATAGCACCCGGTTGATGGCCTACGCTCCGTTCAGCACGCTACGGGAACGACAGTACAATCGGACTAACTGGGAAATGGAGTTCGACGGTTCCACCGCACAGTCTGCACTGGAGTCGTTGGAGAACGACTGTCGAAAGGCGCGGATGGCCGAGCTAGAACGGTGTCTGTACTTCGAGTCGAACCGTCACGGTCGCCGTCCAGTGTATGGAAATAGTCTTATCGAGTTCCTCACGGCAGACAGCAAAGACCGACCCACCTCGAACGGTCCGCTGCGGAAGCAGTCCTTTGCGGATTGGCTGTCGAATCGATCCTCTGTGCTCGCATCCATGATTCTGTCCATTGAGGAACGGTCGCAGATGATGGAGGGCTACGTGCAGCGCTTTGCGTGCGTCACCCCCGCTGCCATAGCGGCTGGCGTCACCGATGCTGCTCTTACGCCCATTGAAAGCCGATCCCTGACCAAGGCCGAGAGACTCCCTCCGTACGATCCCTTCCACGAGGCACAGATGCGCCTGTCCATCGCTTTCCCTGACAAGCGTCTGTTGCAGTACGATTGCGGAAAACTGCAGCGACTCGACAAGCTGCTTCGTGACCTGAAGGCGGGTGGCCATCGGGCATTGATCTTCACCCAGATGACCAAGATGCTGGATATTCTGGAGCAGTTCCTCAACATCCATGGACACCGGTACCTCCGTCTGGATGGCACAACCAAGGTTGAGCAGCGCCAGATTCTGACCGATCGGTTCAATAACGATAATCGTATTCTGGCGTTCATCCTGTCAAGTCGGTCTGGTGGGTTGGGTATCAACCTGACGGGCGCGGATACAGTCATATTTTACGATCTGGACTGGAACCCGGCAATGGACAAGCAGTGTCAGGACCGATGCCATCGTATCGGACAGACGCGCGATGTGCACATTTACCGGTTTGTGTCTGAATACACGATCGAATCGAACATCCTCCGCAAAGCGAATCAGAAGCGGATGCTGGACGACGTCGTGATCCAAGAGGGGGAGTTCAACACGGACTATATGACCAGACTGGACCCGCGCGAGATATTTGGCCAGGATGACACACTTGATGGTCATCAGGACGAAGCGACAGCAGCCATGGACCGGGTGTTGGAGACTCGAGTAAGTGGCGGGCCGTCACGGGGATTCGAGCATGTCGAGGACAAGGAGGACATCGACGCGGCCAAAAACGCACAGAAGGAATTGGAGCACGCGGACGAGGGCGATTTCGAGGAGCACAACGTGCCTGGAAGACGCCCAGGGCAAACATCGCCACCGGACACGGCGGGCCCGGAACAGGACGGAACAACGCCTGGGGCCCAGCTTGTGACCACACCGCAAGTGCATGGACCGGACGATGAGGCCGCAGTGGAGTTCCAACCGGGTGACATTGACGAGTACCTGATCCGATTCATGGAGTGGAACATGAAGGATGAGCCACTTGTTTTGCCTGCAGACAAAAGTAAGAAAAAGTCCAAAAAAGGCAAGGAGCACCGTCTCAAACGACGCCGTTGAACACCCCGTGCATACCGGAGACGACTCGGGCAACGGCCGTTCTTCGTTTAGGCATGAGTTTGTTTCTGTCCTGGTGGATAAGCATGTAAGATATACTGGCTTAATTGGTTCTAAGTCTGTCGGATGGATTCCGGGTGCTTATTCTTGTTTAAAAAGAGGGATCTTATGTACTCTGCATGTGATTGTACTGGAGTCTTGCGTGTGTTTGTTTTGTATGGGCTGAGCAAGCATATTGGTGTTTTTTTTTTTTTTTTTTTTTTTTTTTTAAAAAAAAAAAAATCTGTACTTTTTGTGATATCCAAGCCGAATCCGGCATGAATGAATGGCATGATGGACAGACGGCCTCGTGGCACGTCTAAGTGTTGATTTCTCTCTTCTCACTTCTTCACTTTCTCGTATGTGTTAGCCTCTTGGTAAAACCCACACTCTGGCTATACCTGTTTGATCAATCCCACACCAACTTCTGAAACAACAATGAAAACCTAATCTTATGCATCTCTCTCTTCTGAGTGACAGGTACTTTTATATACTCGTCTAGAATGACAAGAATAGCACTCCGGAGTAGAAAGTTAGAAAGTCAGACCCTGCGCGAGCAAAGTACATTGTTGCGCCCTGGTGGACCGTCGTAACCATAACCATAACCATATTGACAGGGTTAGCCAGCCATCTCTTGCGGTGAAGGCCTCGACAAGGGTGAGTAAGTTTGTTGAAGCCCTCACTGAAACGATGGCACGGAAACGACGAGAAGATTTCTGACCCATCATCCGCGTGCTGAATGACGGCCGTTAGCAGGGTCATGGTGTGTTTGGCGTCTTACAGGTCAATTGATATATGCTTGGGTGTAGATAGATCGAGCGTAGATAGAGCAGAGTGTTGTTTGTATTGAATAGAGTACAGAGTACGGATTCATGCAGTTAGTCATCGTGAATAATGCAGACATAAATTCCGTACAAGTACTTCTGCATCTGGACGCCCAGCACTCCACAAGCGCAATGACATAACCAACGTAGGATTACAAAAACAGATGGAGTGGAGGCAACAATGGTGCAATCAAGCAAAGTTAAATCTCCAACAGCTGTACTCTGTACTACTACTGTACTACATACCCGAGCAAAGGGCTGAAAATAAAAAACAAAAATTACCAAAAGATCACCGCGGATCAATGATTCTCTAGCCACGGGGCATTCGACCGATTCGGTAACCAGTGCGGAATCTTAGTCAGGTCTACACGTGCAGCACTAGTGTTGTATAGAATGAACGGGGTATGTACGGAGTACAGATTTCGATGACAACCGTTGAAGGATCCGAAAACTGTAATTTTATTTTATTTTTTTGTGCTATCACATGATTTGGTTTTATATCATCGTTGTTGTTTACTACTGCTTCAGGAACGCGGGAAGAAGGAGTTTGCCCTATCCGGGGTCTTGAAACAGACTGTTTCTGTCACAGTACGAGTTTCGTTTCATGTTCCACCGAATCCTACAGGAGTGACTGTGCAGTGCTCGTCATAGTATCCTGTGCAGGAAATATTAGAGGTGAAAATTCTATCTGAATTACAAATATGTGTGGATGTACTATGCAGGTATGTCTGTCTGTACTCCGGCTCTATGGTCCGGAATCAACCCGTAACTAGTCATGTCGACAAATGTCTAGACTTATGTCAATGGCCCAATCGTCTAGGATGACATGAACAGACCAGCCATCCTTGGTCAGTCCAGGATCTGTTTCTGCCAAAAAGGGGAGGGGGGAAGGGCATGACTCGTACGAAGACAGGGACGGAGAGCCATGGTGGGTTCTATTCTGGGCACAGATCAAGTCCGTTCATTTCCCGTGGAGAGGTGACAGTCGAGCGACAGACAGACAGGAGAAAGTGAGGCTCTTTCTACAAATAGAAGTTAAGCTCTCATGATTTGAGATACTGGTTGCCATCGTCATAAAGCGTACGGATAAGAGGGGAAATTAACTGGGGCAAGATGACAACCCTCATTCAACCGATGCGCAGGAACAACTGCATGTAGTTATGCTACGCTGCACTACTCCCCATTCAGACCCTCCTCCGGAAGAAACAAAATCATTAGACAGACGTCGTTATTGTCCGTCCCCAAACTCAGCTTGAGGAGGGGAGTTGCAAAGAGGACACATGGTGGACTTGAGGCCTGGTAGGGCATCGGACTATTTACCGTATTTGGTATGGCAACCGAGAGGCGAACTATGGTTCGTTTTGGTCTGGGTTACAGTCCCAGTATGGAATTTATACCGCTTCTGGAATATGGACAGATTACTGAATAGTCACCCATGTGCTAGATTAAGTATAACCGTTGATGATCCCGGTTATAAGATAGTAAACGTGATTCCTTCCAAAGGGTTTTTTCCATTTCTTCTGCCTGTTCCAGTTCCAGTAGATGAACAAATACCTCATGTTGGTAGAGAGCCTCGGTACCGAATACAAAAAACATAACTGCCGATAGCTACAACTGCCGACATGTATCTGATTGATTAATCGTTGACGTACATTGTGTCACTCACGCTGAGATCCCTGTGTATAATGCAAATTGATATCGATCCCATGATGAGTCCTGACTGGTGCCAGAAGAACTGTCATCACTGACTCGACTGACTCGGGTTCGCCAGCGGGCAAATCAGGAAAAGGATCTCAGCGTGGCCCTTGCGGACCTTAGGGCGTACTTTTCGTCATTTTCTTTTTGCACTATGGATTGCAAATGTAGCTGATCACCCGAGGACTATTGTACGGAGAAAACGGAGATATGTATGTATGTAGTTAGTACGGGGATAACAGGGGCTAGTAATGCTAGCAAGTAACATTATTGTTATTATTATCTTGCTTTAGTTCTGACTTTTTTATCTTCTCAAATCTTGCATATCAAATTTACCCTGTAATTTTCTTTCGATATATTATCAGAGATTTAATGAAGAACGTGCTCAACCTCTGTGAGGACCCGGGGAGATCCCTTAGGTTTGGTCCACATATTGCCTGATATGGCTAGCTCTCCCGGTTAATCCGGTTCCCTCGGTAGCCCTAAGTGGAGTCTAAAAGAATGAACAGGTCCGTATTTATTACATACAAAAATACAACAGCGTCACTATTTTCATCCAATGATGAGAGAGAAAGGGGCAAATTGTGACCCACTCTTGAAGGTTTATCTACGGGGTTATCTTTAGTATTGTATTTCCTCATCACGGACCAATTACACCTGGTCTTGATCAGCCCGACCTCCACATTTTCCTTTCTAGGACCGGTTCCTGCTTAGTGAGTATTCTTCACTCCGCTTCGTAGAGAAATCTCTTGGACCAATCTTGGAGAGGTTGCTGTGGAGGTGGTCTCACCGCGTGGTCAAGCTTGCATTTTGCAGTTGTTGAAGAATAACCTCTTGAATTGTTATTAGGCAAATTAATTAATGATCGATCGTTAGTCATGCTTAAATTAATACCTCATAAAAAAAAAAAAAAAACATGTCCATCGCGCAGCTCTCCCGTAATTGATGCTCCATGCTGAAATGCTATGACCGGAGAACCTGATCTTCCACTACGGATGACTAGCAGTAGCTAATTCCAAGCCCTTACCCAATCAATTCACGCCAAAATGACCTCCCCTCCCAAAATGGTATTGGTCAACTCAACGGCTGCAAGTTGGTGTGTAGTTGCATTTACCCTGCTGAGTTCGGATCATCGTCTGGCAATTTGGAGTTGGAGAAAGAGCCTGTTCTTGGCAGCAAATCTGGAAGCCGTCAAAAATTAAATAGATTAAAATGAGTGCACTGGGGATCTCTCTCATCGTCATTTCAGCTTCTTGCCTCCTCCCGGATCGTGAACAGTGATGAGCGAGTCAGGTCAATCAACCTGATTCAGTGAGTACAGAGGATTACGATGCTGTCTAGAACCGTCGATAACAGGTACGATATGATAGAGGTACAGAGTAGATGCTATAGATAGAGTACCTGTAATGGTTGTAATCAAGAATCATGCAATGGCACCGGATGGGTAGTCACGCCCATGTTGAACCGGGCTTAATTCTCTTAGGTGACATTTAGAGTCAGTCTCCGTGCATGACCACATTGCACCCTGACGGATGTGGATTCCGGTGGACCATGACAAAAGACCAATGCCATGTGCTGTCAGAAAAGACAGGTGACTGGTCGAAATGATAGATAGAGATTAATAAGAAAAGCGTATTAACAATAGAAAGAAGAGAATTTGTGTAGAGACCTCTATGGAAACATGAGTTACATGGATGAGAAAACAGCAGAAACATGGTTCGAGATCGAGGAGAGGAGAATTTCCCTCGACTATTGACGGAATGAATGGTGAATAACGGCAGTCAACTCTATGTGTTACCTGACTTTGATACACACTACGGAGTACTGCTACTCTTGTCTACAGAATCCTGCCTATATCCGTGAAATGATACGTCGATCATGATGCTCTCTACAATGTTATAGATAAATAATTGCGATGCTCGAGATGAATGATGGAAATCATGTCAATCTCCCATGTCACATGATGCTGGTCCAATTCCGAATATTCATAGATATAGTCCTCTTTCATTTCCGAAGATCTGCCTGTGGTACACTACTGTACTTAGTACTTCGTACATACGACTTTCCTCTCCGAGGGCATGGATAAGCGGCTTGACAGGACCCGAGACAATGGACTGTGCCAGAACTGAACGCCTCCACCGCCTGCTGTTTTGTTATTGGCTCTCTGGGGTTCCAGATGCCCGTTTTCCCCCTCTTAGACGGGCCAATTAAGCATAGACTCTCTCGGAGCCTTACCGCAGGCGGTAATGGCCTCCGTGGTAGGATTACCGTTACCGTATCAGACTATCCCTATTGTGGACAATCTCCATCCCAAGGCAAATCTTCCTTTCCATACTACTACTACGGAGTACGGAGCACATACACACTAGGTAACTATGTAACGGAGGGCAGTTAGTCTAGTCTGCCCAGTGTCAATCCTTCTTTCTTTTTTTTTTTTTTTTTAATTTAACGGGGGGAGGCAAAGTGGGTAACCAGCACTTTCTGGTTCAGCCAGGGCCAGGACAAGGACCGCCGAGAGAGTTAATATCATATTCCTTGGGCACGTCCACGGTTGATCGACCTCTTGTTTTCCCTCCCCCGACTTGCCCCATCCATCATCACGCACGAGGCTCTCTAGTGTGGTCTGTCTGTTCTGGGTCCGGTCGTTATCTCCATCTAATTAATGCATTGGTACATATAGATCTGTCTTCGCTCTTCCTGACTCTTCCCATCTTCATCGGTCTTTCTCTTTAACTTCTTTTTTCTCACGAACCAAGTCTTCCTGACTTGTATTTATCTTTTCTTAAACCCTCAAGGGAACTTTCTTGATTTGTTTTCCTTTCCCAATACTGACCTGTCCGCCATTCGTGAGAAATGAAAAATTCAATCCCTTCAGACGTTTGGGAGAAGAAGAGGGCATTGATTGCCAAACTCTACAAGGATGAGGAGTGGCCGCTCAAGCAGGTCATCAAGCAGATTCGTTCGGAGGACTTCAATCCTAGGTACGAATTGTTCGCATACACACAACAATTGCTTCCGTGCTAACCCGCCCCAGTGAAACCCAGTTGCGAAGCAGATTGAAGAAATGGCGCGTTACCAAGCCTTCTCGTCAGACTCGCAAAAAGTCCCACGATGGTCAGCAGGAAGCTACGCTGGATGACAGTGACCTAGACGATGCTTCGACCAAAGACCATACTTCGATCGCCTCTCCAACCACACAGAAGTATCCGCAGCCGGCTGCGAAGAACCCTTCGTTGTCAAAGGTAGACTGGCACCCGGTGTCTCTCGAGGAGCAGGATCTCTCCAGCGCTTGGATTCAAGGTCACCCTCACCACCGGGACCTTTCCAACAGTCCGTCTGTGATGAACCAATTTCCCAGTGTGGTTCCTAGCACCAGCTCCTATGATCCATCACAACCTTCTACTCCCGTTGACGGCGTTTTGCTCAATCCGTCTGCCACTATGGCTCCGCCTTACTCCAGCCCGTCTTACACAATGGCACCCGATGTGTGCTTGCCAGAATCCTCTGCACCAACCACCTCTCTCGCATCAGTACCATGGTCCGTTCCTCCTCCGTGGTTCTCGATTCCTCTCGACCCCATGTCTTCTCAGCATCACTCGGTTCCTTTCTACACTGCTGCACCATCCGTCGGTTCTCCGGTAGCTGGCTCTCCGGACCCGTCTGGTCGCGTCTACTCGTCTCAACCTATGCAATATCATGGAATGTTGCCGCATGGCGGCATGCCGGAATTCATGGGAGATTCGAAGCAATGGCGACGTGCCATGTCCCTCCAATGCAATAGCCCAGAGGCTATGGCCGGCGGTATCAACACCGGTACACGAGGCGATGCACGAAAATACATGGAAAGAAAGGCTTCAATGCCGGCAAAGGCATCTTCGCATGTCTACGACATGGGAAATCCGTCCTCGCAGTTCTTTCCTGGTGGACAGCATCCGATGATGTGTGCACCTCTCTACCCATATCCGGATCAAGAGTCTTTGGTGCACAAGCCCCCAGGTATTGGATTCTAATTTCTAATTTTTGTCTTATGTTTTTCTTTTGTCCTTTCCTTTGTTTCATATCTATTTTTTCCTTTGTCTTCCAGTTATTGATACCTCAAACGGTTGGATGATCTCTTACCTTGTTTTATTTTTTATTTTTATTTTTATCTGCCTTGTGGCTATGCATGATGGTCCTGTACTGTTTCGACTTATATCATCTGTCTATCTATATCCGTGTTTGGGTGGCATGTGAAGCGGTTTGCATTTCATTTTCTTTGTTGTGAATATACTCGAAAAAGGCGGATACCCAACAGGAATGGGTTCCTTGGCGTATGGGAAGAAAACCCTTGGTCATTTATTTAACATTGTATATATGTATCATGTCTAAACTATATCCATGAAGCAGGCAGGAGTTCGGGATGTCACTGCTGCATTTAGCTACTACTATTACTATATCGTCACTACTACTGCAAATAATGTATTGGCATGGTTTCATGTGGCAAGAATAGTCTCCCTTGATTTACAACAACCAATCCTTCAAAGAAACCCTGCCTTTTCTGTCACAAAGTTGCCGTACTTCACCATTGTCTCGAAATTCAACTCTAAATGGTGACAAGGGCATCAAACCGAAAACAGCTCAATTCCGATATAGTTTAAACATGATATATGATCTACAGCCCCAAACAATACGAGAAAAGCCGTTCAAACACAAAAGCAAAAAAGGAAAGTTGATAATCAGTCGTCGCTTTATCAAATTAACCACAATATACCATAGAGACAACAGAACTCTCACGGAGCCTTATCCGAAAACAGACCTCGGCTTATTACCCATTTGGGCGATGCAATAACGCGGGGATGGCTCTACTGGGCAGTTCGTTCATTGCACATCTTGATTTTCTTCTTTTTACTTAGTCCTTCCCATTCTTCATCTTCTTGTCTCCAATCTTGACATCTTTTTTAGCTCGGTGCTATCGCAGGTTTTTTCCTCGGAACTATTCCCAAGTGAAGTTGACCGCCAACGTGGTGTCTCAATTTTGGGTGTGCCGTTATCAGTCTTAATCTAAGGATCTTAACAGGATGCGAGCTATTCAGCTTCGGGAATATGTCAAGGTAAGGAACCGGTGACTTTATTTTGGTCCTTTGCTTTTTTTTTTTTTTTTCAATAGTTTCTATTGTGCTCTATTCGCGTGGCCCATAGCTAATCACGGAACCGGTTCAAACAATAGGGTCCTCTTGACCTAACCGTAAATGACCTTCCCACTCCCTCGCCCTCGCCCGATCACTACCTAATTGAAATCCACTCCGCGGGCACCAACTTCTTCGACCTGCTCCAGATTCAGGGCAAGTATCAACACCAGCCGCCCTTCCCATGGGTCGGAGGCGCTGAGTTTGCCGGCACCATCCTCGCCGTGCCAACAGCCTCGGACCAGAAGCATCGCTTCAATGTCGGTGATCGCGTCTTCGGAGCTACCCAGGGCGCTTATGCCACTCATATCCTAGCGCCGGAGCAGGCTCTCCTGCCTGTGCCGGAGGGGTGGAGCTTTGAGGATGCCGCTGGGCTGTTTGTTACGGCGCCGACGTCATATGGGGGGTTGGTGCATCGGGCGAATGTCCAAGCGGGTGATTGGGTGCTTGTGCATGCGGCTGCTGGGGGTGTTGGATTGGCTGCAGTGCAGATTGCCAAGGGTAAGGGAGCGACTGTGATTGCGACGGCGGGAACGGAGCGCAAGAGGCAGATTGCGAAGGACTTCGGGGCGAACTATGTCATTGACTACCGGAAGAAGAACTGGCCTGAGGAGGTCAAGAAGTTGTGTGCGGCGAATCGAAGTGGAAATGGGAAGGCTGGTGTGGACATCGTCTATGACCCAGTGGGTATGATTGAAGCGAGTCTTAAATGTGTGGCGTGGAATGCGCGTCTGCTGGTGATCGGTTTTGCTGCGGGCAAAATTGAGAAGGCCGCGCTGAACCGGGTGTTGCTGAAAAATGTTAGCCTGGTTGGTGTGCACTGGGGACAGTATGCCAAGTTCGAGCCGCAGACGGTTGGGCCTGTTTGGCAAGGAATCTTTGACTTGGTGGCTCGTGGTCAGTTCAAGGGTACTGCGTTCAAGGATGAGAGCTTTGTGGGCTTGGAGAGTGTTCCCAGGGCTTTGCAGGCTCTGGGTGGAAGAGGAACCTGGGGCAAGGTTGTGGTAAAGGTCATCGACGATGAAGCCAAGAGCAAGCTGTAAATATATATATTCAAGCTACTCTGTTTGATATAGAACTAATAAACTATATACGCAATTTGAATCAAAGTATGTAGGTGCGCAAGGAGTCATGCTCTCGTAGAAAATACAAAAGCGCGAGCAAACGCATGAACTATGAAGGCCCTGTATTTCATTCTTGCAACTCGGTACCAAGTACCATCGAAACCACGCGATTACTCGCATGATCCCATCACAACCCCAGCTCCAGCCAGCGACAGACACAAGACGTGACCGTTTCGACTGTCCTTCTTATGAGAGAAGAGTCCGTGTTGGCGTCCTTTCCACGATCTATCCGGAAATAGCATGGAGATGGACAGGGACAGCTGGATTGCGGAGTTGCTTTTTCGTATCAATTGCACTCTGTATATTGTTGTGCACTGTCATTGTGTGCACCTCGTACCCCTGATGGAATGGGTTTGATTCGTCGTAGACATTCACCACCATTCACCACTATCACATTGTAGATCTAACTCATTATCTGCCAAAAGCATCATATTGACAATTGAGACCTCTCAAAACTACCATAATTCTCCTTGTTGGTCAGAAATCGCCGTTTGCGCGGGTGTTGAAATTGAAAGAAATCGGCAGAAATTGCGGTGGTTTTATCTCGCTTATTAGCTTAGTCAGTAGCCTTGCCTTATTATCACGTGCCTCTATCAAGATTCTATAGTAAGGAGTACAGAGAGGTCCTACGTTTCTTACTTTGGACAATTTGGAGGATATATGGGCTGTAGCATTAATAACGGGTGTAATATGCAAATAGTGTGCATGGGATATATCAACTAGCCAGCGACCGTTCGATCTGTTCGTATGGATGTAAGTGACATCATGAAGACAACCCAAGGCATTCTCTGCATTTATCAAATGCAAAATTGTTTGTTTGTTTCGAAATTTATAAGAATAAATATTAGCCTATAGAGCCGATTTACTGAGCAATCCAGTTGCCTGTTAACAGGCATTGAAAATTAATCTGCCTACGTCATTAGCAACTCATAGCAGCTCCACTGAAGCAACATCATGTATTGATTTTTAAGATCTCATTCCTGTCTTCCTTAACACTCTTCGGTTCTCATTTACCCGATGAAGCTTGCAGCGGTTCTGGGTTAAGCAGTAAGAAAATCATTCCGATGATCAACAGCCATTGTTACAAGCACCTTCGAAACATCAAGGCAATCCGCTCAATCCAGAACATGTCGACTTCAGACGGAACATCCAAGTTCCAGAACCTCACCAGAGCGATCTCGGGGCCATTGGAGTGTCCACTCGAGGTAGGATATTCTCATTTATTGGCAACATAGCAGTGATTGACTCAGCCAGGGAACGAATCTCTTGCATTCATCCGCATTCAATAAGGGCTCTGCATTTCCTGATTATGAACGCAAGACATTCAAACTGCACGGACTGCTCCCGCCCAATATCCAGACACTGGACGAACAGGTCCGGAGAGCATACGAGCAGTACAGCAGCCGGAAGGATGACCTAGCAAAGAACACGTTTATGGCGAGTATGAAGATGCAGAGTGAAGTGTTGTATTATAGGGTCTGTTGAGTATACTCGTTTCCCAAGATTGGTGGTAACGATGTTGACTGGGTTGATGTGCAGTTACTTCAAGACCACTTCAAAGAGATGTTCGGGGTAATTTATACACCGACTGAAGGTGATGCTATACAGAACTATTCGCGAATATTTCGGAGACCGGAAGGCTGCTTCTTAAATATTACGGATCAGGACAGAATAGAGGAATGCCTATCAAATTTTGGCGGTGGTGAAGACATTGATTACATTGTGGTTAGCGACGGTGAAGAGGTAGGTATTATCCATGTCCCTACAATTTCGAATGTGGTCTAACTTCAGTAGATCCTCGGAATCGGAGACCAGGGAGTTGGAGCTATTCTGATATCCACGGCCAAGTTGGTGATTACCACCTTGTGTGGTGGAATTCATCCATCTCGACAACTCCCAGTGGTACTGGACTGCGGTACAAATGTATAGATGCCTAATAAAGCAACTTTAGGAAATGCCAACTGACAGCTGCAGAATGAAACTCTTCTCAAGGACGAGCTGTATCTCGGTCTTCGTCAGCCTCGGGCCCGCGGAAAGGAATACGATGAGTTTTTGGAGAAGTTCGTGACCATTGCTCGGAAGCGATTCCCCAAGGCGTATATTCACTTGTAGGCCAATCCTTGAAAGAGTGTGAGCAAAATGTACTGATACACATCAGTGAAGACTTTGGCCTTCAGAATGCCAAAAGGGTTCTGGATAAATACAGGTCACGCGCGCCCTGTTTCAACGATGATATTCAAGGAACCGGATGTGTCACGCTGGCCGCTATCATACCGGCCCTCCGCGTAAGCAATGTCAAATTGGGTGATGCGCGGTTTGTCATGTTCGGCTCAGGGACTGCCGGAACAGGAATCGCAGACCAGATATGTGGAGCCATTGCGAATGAAACAGGCAAGTCCAAGGTAGAAGCCGCAAAGCAGATTTGGTGCTTGGACAAGCAGGGGCTTCTTCTAAAGTCCCAGGGTGATCAATTGACTGCGGCTCAAGTCCCATATGCGCGAGATGATTCTGAATGGGACACGAAGGAAACGCCAGACCTGCTATCTGTGATCAAAACTGCAAAGCCTCATGTCTTGGTTGGGACATCAACGAAGCCCAAGAGTTTCACAGAGGAAGCGATCCGTGAAATGGCGAAAAACGTCGAACGCCCAATTATATTGCCATTGAGCAACCCGACCCGTCTACACGAAGCTGACCCCCACGATATTAACAAATGGACAGACGGTCGTGCCTTGATGGCCACCGGGAGCCCCTTTCCACCAGTGGACCGCGACGAGGGCAAGTATGAGATCGGTGAGCGAATTCTACCTGTTTAATTAACCAATTGTGTTCCTAACTTTCTTTCTCTTTTTAGCGGAATGCAACAACTCTACCTGCTTTCCTGGGATTGGTCTTGGTGTCGTATTGTCCCGTGCTCGGGTGCTCTCTGACCGAATGTTAGTCGCAGCAGTTAGTGCGTTGGCAGCTCGATCGCCGGCACTGAAGGATGCTAAACGACCTTTGTTGCCCGACGTCGAGGAAGCGCGGTCAGTTAGTGTCGACATCGCCAAAGCCGTCATCCAAACCGCAGTGGAGGAAGGGCATGCAGAAGAGAAAGACATTCCGACCGATCCGAATGACTTGGAGGAATGGATTCAGGTGCAGATGTGGGAACCCGTGTACCATCCATTAAAAAAGGTGTAACCTGTTTGAGAACAGTGGTTGGAATGTTTGCTATGTCCTGGACATATATAAGTTGGTTATTATCACGTTTTTGAAGTACATATGAAGGCGATACATCCCTGTCATATATCTGTCATAAATATATTGTTATGTATATATACAGTAATGATTGGCGCTGGATGCATGAGAGCAAGCATGAGGTTTACTTTCAAATCCCAAGTAGGCAAATGGTGTTCAGAATGATAACAATCAGAGTAACAGTGTTAGTGGCAGTGAGGTAATCATTATTATCGTGGCTTAACATAAAAATTAATGATCTGCGCCATTCAGGGTCTTTTATCCGAGCAACGTGCCACCAATTTGCTGCGCTTTGAAATGTTCTTTCTCCGGCAGGCATTATTCTTTAATCTCTTAAAAACACATTCAAGGAAACAGCAAACTTTAACTGCAATCTGTGGTTAACAAGCGTTCAGTCTCCCGTCGCATTTGCCTTTTTCTTTGGTTCCGATAATAGCCTGCAATCGACATCATCGACAATCAGTCTCTGCTGTCTCATAGCTCCTACTATATCTTCTTTCTTTTCTTTTCTTTTCCTTCTTCTTCCTCCCATACACTCTTCCTTCACTTATTTTTCGCTATATACTTCCCTTGATGCTCTCACTGCTTTTCTTGGATATCTGAATAAGCACAAACACATTCCTGACAACCGGCAGAATGAAGTTTTCTATTGGAGCTTCTACCCTGCTGTTCCTCTCCTCGGTTGCTAACTCGGCTGTCATTCCGAAACAGCACTCAACGGACCTTGTTGACCTCACCATCACGCCTGTCCCTAACTTCTCGGTGTGGCGGGCCCTGGAGAAGCGTCGAGGTGGAGGTGGTCGAGGAGGAGGTTCTAGCGGTGGCAGTGGCGGCGGTAGTGGAGGACGCAGTGGTAGCGGTGGCAGCCGCGGTGGCAGCAATGGTCGTAGTGGTAGCAGTGGAGGAAGCAGCGGAGGTTCGACCAGGTGAGTTAACAGTGATCTCTCTTGGTATGGACTTTAAACTGACTATTTTTCTTTCCAGCTCAAGCAGCAATCGAGGAGGTACCAGCAACGGTGGTTCTGGACGAGCTCCCTCGTATGGCGGCGGATCATACTACTCTGGAGGTTCCAGGACGCCCTACTCTGCGGGTTCTCGGTCCCCCGGGGGTTTGACACCGTACCTCTTGCCCGCAGCTGGTCTGGGTCTCGCGGGAGGTGCTTTGGCCTACGGAGCATACGCTTATCCCTACGAGCACGACTACCATTACACAGACTCGCACTCGCATAAGGAAGAGTCATTGCCTGTCGTTTGTGTCTGTGAGCAGTACATGGAATGTGGCTGCGACGACAACAACAACAGCACCTTCTATGAGAGCCTCTTCAACGGTACGGAACCAAAGAATGGCACCAACGTTCGCGTTGTCGATGTCAACGGAACGCAAAAGATCTATGTCAATGGATCTCTGCCGAATGGAACAACCGCTGCGGAAAATGCGGCACCAGCGACTGTCCAGATGGCGCAGACCAGCGGGTACTTGGCTATGGCTGCTATCGCGCTGAGTGCCGTTTATGTTCTGTGATTCTGTTCCCTGCGAGAATTGGTTTATTTCAAAGCGCATACACACCATAGACATGTCACGGATAAATGAGGGATGGTGGTTTTTTCATTGCTTTTAGTGCAGTTTGACCCCCAGATGCCCCTGGATCCGGCGTTGGAGGATTACGTTCGCTTGGCATGGTTCTTAACTTCTCACTTTTATAGATTGTTATGACATTTAATACGCAATATACGTCAGTAATACGATAAAATTGGCTTTCTCATATGCATTTTGACCTGAAGATACAAATTATTGTGGATGGTGAGGATTAACTTCAATATATGTCTTTTCGCTTGTAGCCCCGGTGGTTCTGGCTCTCTCCGCCTCCACCTCCTCGGCTCCTTCTCTCCGTACGGAGTACGGAGTATTTCTCCCACAATCAACTCTCCCTGTCGGAACCATGTCTCTGCTGATTATGCAATAAAAGACGTTGAGTGCGTCGAACCAACATGTGATTAAGTTAAAACCCCACTGGATACGATACAGAGTAGTTGGTCCTACTCCTTGCAAGTACTACCACTGGACTCCGTGCTCATGCAGGTGCACAATCTTGTTCTCACTATTTTCATATACAACGCTAACAATACTCAATAGGACAACTATATCTGGCAACAGGTCAGTGAACCGAACTCAGGGATCCTCAACGGGCCCTCCCGGGGCACCCACGGAACACGTTCTCTTAGCCAGGAACACCACCACAGCAACTCTGCAATTCTGTCGGAATAGCGGTGGTTACTGCAGGATTGCGCTAAGCAAGCGGTCTTGACACAGGCATAGCGATCGACAGGTGCAATAAAACCTTTAGAGACCCTAGACTGGGCTGTCCAGCGCCCAAAAGCTCCAAAAGCCAATAGGCTCGGAGATGGATTGCTCCCTACGGAAGACCAACGACAGACACACGCCAGTAACCATGGCTGAAGTTATATTAATTTAATTTTAAAAAATGCTACTAGCAGCCTCTGACTAACGAATAGTAGTTTGTATTCGATGTGATAATGCTCTCTGCCCCTTTATTTTCTTTTTCCTTTCATGCACAAACAAACAAAAAGGTTCTTTCTAGTTTAATTACCAACCGACTTCCTCCCACGTTGTCGCTTCTTCTTTCTTTCTTTCTTTCCTTCCTGCTAAGCAGTGTCATTCGTTTTATTCACTCTTCACAAGAGCTGTCACTCGTTTCCAGCTCCATTCGCTCGCTATATCTCAAGTCGGTTGATTGACTCGATCGCAATTTAGAAGAACAACAATAATACAAAAATCAATACATACAACACTACTTCTACTTATCATACATACAAATCGCTGTCGCGACAATCCAATATCAACAATACCAAACAAACGCCGGACGCAAACCAGCCAAGATTACACATCTGATCAACCTGATCTTCAATACATATTCAATTTTATCAAAGAAAATCTCAAGAATTCAAGATGCATTTCACCAAGGCTCTTCTGGTCGCATCCGCTGCCCTCTTCGCGCCTGTCGCGCTCGCTGCTGAGCAAGCCGATGCCGCTGCGCCTACCTCCACCACCACCGTCCAGGTCGTCCTAGCTTCTCCCTCCACGACTGCGACACCCTCGTCGAGCCCGGCGCCGTCTTCGACTTCTGCGTCGAGCAGCAGCTCGTGGTTGATCTCGCACACGCCTAGCTCGTCTTCCTTCGCCAAGGCTAGCTCCACCTCAGCCCTGATCAAGGCTTCCAAGCCCACTGCCAGCGCTACGACTTCGACGCCTGCGATTGCTACGGGTGGTGCTTCCCCTGTTCAGTACTCTGGTGCTATGGCGGCCGGTGTTGTGGCTGTCGCGGGCCTGGTCATGTTCTAGTTGACAAAGGCCCTAAAAGGAGAATTTCTGGGCTTGCTATAATATTAGATGAGATGAGTGGCGATACAAGTATCCTCGTCCATCAAAGCAAGCTCCTGCACAAACCCGGAGATTTTATATCCACTTGCTCATCTAGCCCACATATGACTTCATTACCTCGACACATAACATTGTCAGCTATGAGGTAGATGAAATGTCCGCTTTCTCTTCTTGAATTTTCCTTTTTTTTTTTACCGCTTATTTGATCTATTTCTATTTCTCTTCTCCTTATACCCTGTGAAAACCCTTTTTTACATCACCATTTTAACAAGTTTTCCTTCTTTTTTACACCACTTCTTCTCACATGTCCTCCGAAGTAATGAATGAGTGTAGGGCCATTCTGGATCTTTCTTGACGAAACTGCGGCTGTCTTTTTTTTTTTGCACCTTTTGTGTGCATTGCATGCCATGCCCCTTTTATGTCTTCTACGGTTGATATCTTGCCTTTCTTGCCTTTCCTGGTAATTGATAATTTTTGCACGTACCTTCTAACCTTTTGGCACTATTTTCCTATTTATAGACAAGTGTATGCTGTAGATATGACCGGCACGTGACTGATACTGTGGTAAATATAGATAAGAGAAGATAGGTTACTCCATTCCATTGCTTTTGCCCAGTTTAACAAGTTATAAAAGTGTATATGGTACAATTTACAATAAACATAAACAATCCCCGATATGAAGGATAAATTCACACCCCATCAATCAGTCTTTCAATGTCGCCTCGTATCTGTAAAATCGGATAGTTAATTCATATTCTATCTTAATAGTGGAGAGAAGAAATAACGTACCTTTTTCCTCTGAACGCCCACAAGCCCCAGTTCCCACAGGAAACGTCATGAGGGTCCAAGTCGTTCAGATCCCACCGCAGACTACGGAAGATATTCTCGCCCGGTTCCAGCAAGATATCAACTTCACCCTCGCACTTCTCGCGAACCCAGTTGATGTCACGCTCCATGTCCCACTGCGTGTATCCCGTGCTGATGATCGGGACCTTTGTCTCCAGCAACTGCGGGAGAGTCTCCTCCCATTCGAAAGAGCTGGCTGGGTGGCCCAGACCGGGGTGGAAGAGAACCACAAGGTCCAAGTAAGGGTCGAACGGCTGGAAGTAGTTGGCTTTGTACATTGTATGGAAGTAGTCAACGTAGGTGGTGATCTTCATCTGTCCACCCAGTCGGTCTTCCACGATGCCCCCGAAGGGATTCTCAGGCGTCCGCTCCGGGAGCGGGAATTCTTCGTCCCGATTGGCCATGCTTTCAGGTCCAATGAAGACCAAGTGGAACAGGGTACGGGGGAAAATGTAACTGAGCTGAAGCCAGACATCGCGGGGTAGGGAAGATTCGGCACGAGCTCCGAGGATGAAGATTCGAACTGGAGGCGCTTTAAGACGCAGTCCCTGAATGTCGGTTCCCTCTCCGGTCTTAGGAGGGTGTAAACTGTATCGTAGAGCTAAAGCAAGGCATTAGTCTATTGATTCTTTTTCAATTCAGAGAAAATGAACTCACCGCTCAAGCTCTTAAGACCCTCAACGGTAAGCCTATCATTCTTCCGGACGCTGTAGGGGCTCAATTCGTGTAGAACACTTCCAATTGTCATCGGATATGTCAACATCCGAGTAACCTGGCGCAGGCTACGGTCGTCGTTGATCGCCTCGAACTCGCGCGTGTAAAGAAACGTATCCCAATTTGTCATGTTGATGACATAGGTGTCATCCTGCACACCCGGGTACGAGAATTCGGGGAAAATCCGCCCAGAGTGTAGGTCATGGTCATCCTCGTTGATCTGGCGGATGGTTTCGCAAATTTCCAGATGTGCCTCGAAGTCATCCATCCAGTGTCCCTCTGTACAGTAGATTGGCACACCACAGTCGGGGCATTCGAAATGCGAATGGGCAGGCGGGAGACTGGCATGCTGGGTGCTCTTGCGTGATTCCGGGTCGTGCGGCGACACGGGCAGCCGGGTCTGTTGGTGGCTCGGGTGAGGGCAGAAAGCATTCTGTTTGATGAATTCCGCACGCTGTCGAATGGCCCGTGACGGCGACCTGGAGAAGGGATGGAAGAGGTTATTGGGCCTCAGCAGTTCCCGGGTCCCTGCTTTCCCTGACGCTGTAGAGGCGGCAGCCTTTTTTACGAGGGATTGGCTGGCGGGCGTAATTGGTTGCGACTGCGATGGTGCTACTCGCTTGAGCGGTTCCTGCGTGCCTGTTGGTATACCGCGCTCATTGCCGTTGTTGCTCCGTGAGTGTGAGCTAAAGCTTCGAGCAGAGAATGCGGGAGCGTTGTTGCAACCCCGCCTCGAATTGGTCCAGCTCTGCGGCCGAACGATAGGGCCATGGGTTCTGACCCCTCGACGGAGTACCTGGAGACAGCGTCCACAGGTATACTCGCCAGTCATCATGAGTTTTTGGGCGAGTGATGGACAATGACAGACTGCTGCCGGGGATCGGCGATTATTTTGGTAGCGGTATATCACGTGACGAATCTACTGATTGATGAAACCAGTGCATATTCCAAAAGCAATGTATATATACAGCAAGATACCTTGGTCGTACCCGCAGGCACACGACTAAAGTCAAGACGAAATCCTCGTTCCTTGTTGTTTTGTTATGTACTTTGTATAGTATTTTTAAAATATATCCTCACTGGCACTCCAGTCCTGCGCTTCCCTGGACTCCCAATATTTCCCATTGTGTGCCCAGTACTCTTCACCAGTCACAGGGCACTGTGCTCTGGTGAACCACTTGGGGTGATACTCCACTCCATTAGCCTCCCGCTCTCTTCGAGCCGCGCGTTGTTTCTCCTCGACCCGGTGCTTCTCCTCCGCAGCAAGATCATACTCACCTTCTTCCATAGCACGCTGATCCGGCCGAAGGCGAGTGTCTGTGGGAGGAAGATAGTTCTTCAAGTTTTCAGGTAGCGCGTTCAACGTTATAACGAAGGGGGTCACGTTGAATGGGATGCCCGTGGGACGTTCATGAGATTGCCAAACCAAGAGCGTCTTGGCCGATTCTGGGTCTTGAGCAGACACTTGGGCCTCAAAACCGGGAGTGTGACGAGCATAGATCTTGTCATTCCACCGGCCACCGACACTCCACTTGGGGGACCCGCTCGAATCAACGACCTTGCCCGTCACCTGGTACGCGGATGCAGCTTTCCAACCTCTGGGCTTGAAGTCCAAGTAACAGACCTCCCCGGTGTTCCAGTTCTTGATCTCCATTAATCCATAGTTATCCACTGTGGGATTCCCAGTGATGATACCAACAACGGAAGAAGTAACCTTCTTCCATGTGTAGAGTTCCTCTCCCCCGGAGACGGGTCGCAACTTCAAGAACCATGTACCCAAGAGGTTGATGTCAAAAGATTTTCCGTAGAATTTCGACTTAAGAGCCGATTCACCCTGTGCAGAAAATTAACGTCAGTCTTGAGTCGAAAGAAAACGAAATGATTTCGGGACACCACTACTTACGTAGTAATCCCACTTGGCCGACTCAGCCCAAGCAGCCCCAATCGGAGGATGGTGGCTGACTTGTTCCACGAAAAAACGATAACCTTTATCTGGCCTCACGTACTCGAATGTTTCACCCAAGAGCGGATTGAATGGTTTGGCGACACGACCGATGGTGGAAGCGTACTCACTTGCCGCATATGCAGCAACATATACCATACGTTCCATGGAATCAGATCGATCAGATGCGATGTCAAGAAGGTCCGCGTATTCCAGATCCTCGGCCACACGCTGAAGCAAGGAAGTTGGCTCGTTGAAAGACACAGGGAGCGTCATTTTTGTCATGTCCTTGCCAATCATAGATTTCAAGATTCCCTAAAAAAGAACATCAGATTTTCTGCTTATATTTTGCCCTTGGGGGGTAGCTTACCCATAAAGAGATCCTTGGTCTGTTATCGTAATCCAACTTGAGTCTCTCCCGAATGGGTTCTTCATATCCCTTGAATGAAGGTTGGACTTGCTTGTATTTCACGGCCCGAAGTTCACCGTTTGCGTTGCTAGGCTGTTCTTTTTCCTTCTTCTCAGCTTTGGTCAAATCCTCTGCTTCAATCTCGCCCGCGTCAAGGGCATCGAAGAATTCGTCTTCCTCGTCAGAATCAGGCTCGTAAAGACTGCATACCCGGGTGTGCCCTCCCTTCTTGGTATTCTCCTCCATATGGCCCGGAAGCTCTTCCGCGTTTTCCTCGACTTTAACTTGCTGGTCACCAGAATCGGCAAAAGTCTCATCCTCACTGGTGACTTGCACCTGAGGCGAAACACCCGCGGCGAGGCGAGTGTTACTGGCAGACGCACCCTCCAGCGCTTCCTTGAGCGCTTTCTTAGTCCGGCGTCGTTTCTCCTCGGATTCGCCCATCTTCGACTGAAGGTCTTCATGTTCAAGCGCGACTCGAGCCATACTCTCCTCCCACATGTTGCGAAGATGCGCCTCCCGACCCAATCGAAAGCGCCAATACGAATCACGATCGCGGGATATCTTAAGTAGGTTCTGAACCAAACTCTTAAGACTGCTCACAGCAGTATCATAGGCAGCCAAGGCTTGTTCGACTGCCGGATCCGAGATGGTCATGTCTGGATTGTTCGACTTTTCGGTTTGTAAGGAGGATGCAACATTTGCAAGCAATTCAAGTTGAACCTTTGCGGATTGTGCGGTGATATTCAAAGCATCTTTGTCGCTAGCAGGAACCTCGCGACTGGACACATAGTCACCGTAATCATCTTCTTCCCCATCAGGCCCATGACTGGTTGCCCGATTCACATCACTCTGTGGACCGCCTTGCTCAAAGGGGTCGTATATGGACCCTTCCTCGTCTCCAGGTCCGCTTTCCGCAGTAGTACGGGATGTGTATTTGCTGAGCTTTGAGCCGCTGCTGTTCGGCACCTCTAGCGACGGAGGAGCCAAGCCCTTCGTTTCACCTGAGGAATCGAGCTGTCGTCCCTCGGACTGATCGAGTTTCGCTTGACGAAGTGCCTCGGCATCCTGGTTTTGGCGTCTTTCTTCCTCTTTAGCTTCGTCCTTGGCCCACTGGATGGCATTGTTCAAGGTCCAAAACCAGCGCTTCGCTTCCACGACGTGATTCGCTTTGAGGTGGTATTTAACGGACGATTTGCCATGGATTTCAAACCGTGTCTTATCCTGAGGGTCCATATTCAACCTCGCGATTTTCATGTTGATCGCACCACGACAAGCAGAGCCAGCATCATCTTGGTGCTTGTAGTAACTCAACACTCCGTCCTCAAGGACAAACCACCGTAGCTTATAGCCGGTAGTATAGTTCGTCCACTTCTTCAAGTACCCTCTCATTTCGCGCGAGTCCTTGCCTGCCAAAGGAGGCTCACCAATGGATGACCGGCCGGCGAGAGCCTGTGCGGTATTGTTTCCCAGAATGGCTTTCTCCTGGATACCACGCTGCGCAATGGCGGCAGCCGGTGATTTCTTTAGAATGGCTTTCGTCCGGTCGTCCTTGGTGACATCCTGCGGCAACTTGCCTTTCTTATCACGGCGAAAGGGATCGGCTCCATGCATTAAGAGGATCTGGATAAGCTTCGTGTCCTTCTTCCTCGCTCCCTCGTGCAGCAGAGTCCCTCCGGACTGCGCTGTAATGGGATCCGTAACGAGCTCCAAGCTATTCACATCAATGGTCCCTTCTACTCGGGGCTCTTCTAGAAGCTTTTCCAATTTTTCAGGTTGCTCCTGAGTAATTATGGATTGGATCTCTTGAGTTTTGCTGTCAATGAACAAGGACCGTGCCAACTGCAGCTGCTGGAAAATCTCTGGAGTCCGGGCGAGATCGAGAGCAGTTTGGCCACGGTAGTTAACCAACGAGTCATTGACAGCTGGTCGATTTAACAATTCTCGCACCAGCGGACCTCTACCAAGCTGCGCAGCAAGGTGAAGCGCCGTATTGCCATCACGATCTCGCGCATTGATATCAACGTCATCGCCTGCAGACAGAACGTATTCAACCACTTGCGGCTCGGCGCATTGAATAGCCAAGTGAAGAACGGTGGTCCCAGAAAGAGTGCCTGCACCCTGGTGATCTTTGGCTTCCTTGATTGCCTTGTAAATAGCCGTTGTATCCCCGCTCCGCAGAATCTCAAATAACCGGAATGTCCTCACAGATTGTTCAAGAGACACGCTTCCGCCCTCAGCGCCCTGCGGGATCGAAGGCAACTTCTCAAATGTATCTCCATCATTCTGGCTGGAGGCAGCGGGGCCCAGGGAGCCATCGGCGGAAGTCGGCGGGGAAGTAGTTGTCTCCTGGCGAGACATTCGGCGGCCGTTGCTTCGCGACATGGTTATGGGGGAACTCAAGAAGCCATCGTTATTCACGGTGGAAGGGGAGTTGGTGGATTCGAGCGAGCCTCTATCGCGGTTGGCGACCTCTTCGGGAATCTCTTCGCTTCGCGACTTGTCCCGATGCAAGATGGAAAGGGCGAGCGAACTCCGGGAGCGCTTGTGTCTAAGAGGTAGGGGCATTGTTAGCAGCGGTCTTTCGCCTGATTCCAGTGATTTGTAGGCTATATTCCATCAAAGATCTATGGCGACGGCATAGCGGAAGGTCATTGAGTGGTCATCTGGACGGGTTCAATGGTTCCTTGAGAGTAATGGTTTCGTTTCTCAACTACCATCTGCAGCCATATATATCGTTGAAATCACCCAGACGATGACACGGCTTGCCATCACGATCCATGGAACTGGAGACGTGTCCCAGAGAAATGACCTACCCTTCGTCTGTTTCCGTCATATCTCACACTCGCCACTTGGCGCCAATAGGTCTCTGGTACATATACGGGCAGAAGGGAGTGAGGTTTAATAACTAGCAGCTCGAAACAACAGCGGGATGAATAGAAATGGTTCCTTTTCAAGGGATAATTCTCAGAGCTGCAAGTGGCGAGGAGAGGTCCCCCCTAATCTCGAAGGGGTCTGTTGCGATCTCCGTCTTCACATGGTCCCGCCTTGGCAAGTTTCTATGGAATCATAGGATCGCTGCACTGTACTACCACTATATAATACGATTTCTCCGTATATTTCGTAGAATATCTACTGCAATATACGGCGTTTGGTGGTCGTTTGGAGCTCAAGAAGTGATTCGTTTTTATTTTGTCGTATGCGTCAATCTTAAAAATCTATTACACACAATGCATATATTTACAGTCCTCATCAGGAAAGGTATCTAATCTAGAATACAAGTCTACACAAACGTTTCAATCCCGTGATATTTATCGAGTCTCTCCACTGACCAAGACAATCACACTGCCCAACTGCCTCTTAACGTCCTCCTTGTCAACATCGTGGGTATCTTCTACCTCACCCCACATGTCAGTCTGCCACCTAACTTCCAAGGTCGATGCTTCAGCGGCCTCCTCGATACCAAACCTTTTTTGCTCCACGTTCTGTGCGTGGCGGAAGTTCTCGCTCCATTCAGCCACCAATCTTGCGGCGATGAGTAAACTCTTTGAACCGAGTACTCCTCGCTCGAAGCCGGCCAGATCATAAGCCTGAAGGTTGTAGATCCATGTTTTTATAATGTCTTTCGTGGCTTGCGGTTGAGAAGCCGGGATGATGCTGCTCTCATCCAGGATGGGTTTGATTTCAATCCCTGGCCAGACCTTGGTGCTCAGATACGCAATAACGTCCTTGGCCACTCGTTCCTGGACATCACGGAGACTCTCCTTCTTCTCGCCCTGCTCATCCACCTCTGGTGGCGAGTACGGGTTTTTTTCCGGCACCCAGCAAAGCAATGTATCGGTGTCTAGATATCGCATGGTAGTTCTCACAATTTGTTCCCTGGTGGTTGTCTGGCCTTGCGCATCTTCCCGAGCAATGTCCGCTCCCCGTGCAGTCAACGAAGTCAACGGGATCATATGGTGCTTCAGGGCTTGTTGGGCTGAAGTCATTACATCCCACTCCAGAGCAATTGCGTGTGCCAGATGAGGCTTAGTTGGCGGGATTGAGAGAATATCCTTGGTCGGCGTCCGGATAGGTCTGGTATCAAGCAAAACTTGATATTCCTCTGGAACCGCATAGCATGGTCAGCTTCAGATCAGCCGCCCCGCTTCCTTTCTTTCATATAACATACCCGGCTTCTTTTTAACATCGACATTTTTCCAAAACCGTTTCCTGAGAGCAGAAGGTTTCGGTGGTCGCGCTGGTGTCTCTTTTTCAATTTCGGCAACTTTCGCTTCTTCCTCTGCTGCTTGTTGCTGTTGCTGTTGCTGCTCCCCAAATTCTGCCGCCGGTGCAGGAGCTTTTGGGGGAGGCCCATGAGCTGTAATAGGATGGGCAACAGCTGTCCTCAGCGGGGAAGAATGAAAAAAGCGAGCTGTTGATGCATTACGTTGAACAGCAGTGGAAAACAACTGCGACGAAAGAGTCGCGGTGGCGCGAGTGAGTATCGTCATCGCCGTTTCGCGCAATCGAAGGGTGAATCCTCTTGGCAGTGAAATACAAGGGTTGGCAAATGAAATGGTAAAGGTAAGACAAAAGTATCAGGTGGAAACTATGCTGTAGCTGAAAGAGAGCTTGTCCGAATGAACCGTCGAGTTGCCGACGAAAAAACATTAGCGGGCCCAGATTGCCACAAGCGCCACATTCTCCGCAATTCAATGTCTGATCCATGCCATTATCATTATTCCCCATGCCTCATAACACATATGAAAAGTGTACATCAGCAACCTGATTTCATTATAGTTACGCCATATTGCAGAAACTCTGATGGTTGCGAATATTGCTTTGTCACTACGCTGACGATCCCTTTGACGTGAGTGAGCATATAACAATTGAATCAAGGCTGAAATGTATTTTTTTATGATATATATTTTAAATCATAGGAGCAGGATACATTAGCTATTATGCCATAGTTGACATGAGAGCAAACAATAGAACAGAACTTGAATCAAAACAGAAAGCCGCCCATAATCTTTCAGTCTAATATGAAAACAGATCAATCCCTGTTCAAAAGGTATTAGTGGTATCCAAGCGACGGGGCGAACCTGCCCACGCCTCTGTAATTTACAGATTAGCCTCACATAATTGAGGTCCCGCCGTATTTTTCCTTTTTTCCCTCCTCTTGTCTTTCTGGCCTGGTCGAATGAGCACCAAGTTATTAGTGGTCTGACACCGTCAACCCTCATGACGGAACGAACGGATCAAAACAAGGCAGGGGAGAGAAAGTAGAAAACACAATGCTCAAAAAAGGTGTAAGGAAAAAGAAGAAAGGGGAACAGAAAACGAGACAGGAAGTCTGGGTATTAAAGTGACGGAGCAATGCGTAGAAGAACTGAAATGGTATATCGCAGAACCCCATTTGCGAAACCAACTCGATTAAAAAAGAAAACGAGAAGAGAAAATTGGGGGAAGATAAGTATGTGGATGCCAAACGTTTCATGACGTCTGGAATCCTATCCGGGGGTTCATATTGGTCATCTTTCCAGATTAGGGCATCATCAAGGCATTTCGTCGTAAGCATGTATGGAGATCAATGGCCAGCGGTCACACGGTGGCTTGATACGGTGCCAGCAACACGATTTCTTGCGTTGTCTCGCTCTAGATTGACTCGATTCGGTTCGAGTAAGATATTTGATAACTGGAAGGCAGCGTACCAACAGATGTTAATGTCGTCGGTTCGGCAAAGGAGGAGGATGGGCGGCCGGCTAATCATTCGTCGATCATACGGAAGCCATTTATTGAGTGACGAAGTTGGGGTAGTAAGGTCGCTGCTTCATGCGGTCGATACTCGTACGCTTCTTCATACGTTCTGCGTCATAATCGTCGGCTCCATCTCTGCTACCCCATGCGGTCTGTAGTTGATCCAAGAGTTAGCCATGCATAATTATCAAAGTTGGAGATGGACTCTTTGTTAGGCAGGAGCAAGTCCATTGGTTGAACCATGCGGTAGGATCATGCATTATAGTGTATTGCGAGAGGGGTTGAGCACGGGAGTGCGACATGAATGGACAAGATTGTAAACCACCAAGGCTAGAACTCATCACCCAGCGCCCCAAAAACTCAGGGCGCTGCAAGAGAAATATGGAGGGTGGGAAGGGAGGGCCGTGTATTTTGATATTTTGGAACTTACCACATTGAGAGTTAGCACCGCGTATATTTTGATAATTCCGTGGAGATAACCGAACAGGATGGATACGGGCAGTAGCAAAACATCGACTGGATAACGAATGTAATGACCGACAAGTTTAATGAATTTGCTGACAAACATCCACAGTCCCAAGGCTTTCATTGCCAAGGTATGCCATTCCTCGCCCCATGACACGAAGGCTTTGTGGCAGAGTAAAAGGAGCAACAAGTCGCTGATAAGAGCGGGAGGCGACAGGGTTGTCAAATGGACGGCGTAAGCGCTCCAAGGCTGACGGCTGGTGGCACAGACACGTTAGCGTTGTGGCTTGAATGAAGATGCGTGCTTTGGTTGCTTTAGATTATGTGCCTCATCAGAAATGGGAAGCACGCCCGCGTCAACTTACTGCACGATGATTCGGTCTTGATCACGAATTCCTTGGGGCAGTTCGTTCACCGTTTCACCGATTCATAAGACGCGTTCGTGTTCATCCACTGGACGGCAAAAATGGAGGGGACAAAAAAGTGGAAATAATTTCCACAACCAGTGCAGGGATCACTCGGATTTTTTTTTTTTTTCGGCGGAAATCCGAGAAAAAGAAAAAGAAAAAGAAAAAGAGAGACAGCAAAATACTTACTACCAAATGTGCTTTTCATGAAACATGCTGGTCAGGTTACTGCGCCAGTTGCTTCGCGACCATCGTGCACACTGCTTCAGGAATTTGGGGTTATCTTCGAGGGTAGTCTGGACTTCGGCCTCGGGATGGTACTGCATGAACGTTTCCCAGCCGTGAGAAACCATCCAACGAGTGATGAAGTTGTCGTCGTCCGCATTCAATTGGTATTTGCCAAACCACCATTCCTCGTTGGTGAAAGCGTAAGTGAACACTTCATCTTGAAGGATCTTGGTCCGATAGGCAACGCTGCGTCCGGACATGCAAGGAAGGCCACCATCGATATGTGTCGTAGATGCACAATCAAAGTTCCGTCGCTCCAAGTACAGAGCCCCGAGGAAGTTGTAGATGCGCTGTGAGAATGTTGGGGAAGTCGCACGGCGCAAACGTTGGCAGGTGACCACACCACCGTACCGCTCATCCTTTTCGAATGGGGCCAAGATCCAAGGCATAACAGTGCGCGGCCAACTCACGTCATCATCGGCGAACATGGTGATGGCCGTCCGGACTTCTGGGATAGCACGAGTCATTTGGCGGCGCTTGTTGGGATGAGTGACGGTAAAGAGACGGATTCTCGACTTGGAGGCAGGCATCGAACTGAGCATGTTTTCGGCTTTCTTTCGATTGGCTTCGATGGTGACCAGTAGAAGTTCGTACGGCCGGTTATCAAGGATGGTTCTGATGGTCTCGACCAATTCATCGCCACAACCTTCCAGCGTCGGTATGATTACCGTGACATCCTGGGCAGTCAATTTCGGAGTTTCGGGAGGAGGAATCGGTTTGAAAGTCCAGAAGGAAAACAGGTTGACCATCAAACGTAGATAGCGATAGAGACTGCGGACCTCTTGGTCAGTTTCTTTTTCTTTTTCCTTAATTTCTTTTCCTCTTTTTATTTTTTTTATTTTTTTTTTATTTTTATTTTTTATTTTTTTTTCGCTTTCCGTTATTTTTCTCGGGCAAGATAGTATTTAAACTACTTACAATACAGCGAGAAAAGCTCGCATAAATGGGAATGCCATGGTTTCGAGAGAAGATCCCGGAGCTTTCCCCGTCTCAACCAATAGATCTGTTATTTTCTCAATTCTTGATCTTGCCAATCTTTTTCTGGTCCAATGACGACAGTAATGTGTTTCAAAGCAGAGGTGATTGAAATGATCTTCGATAGTAGAAGATTGAAAGAGAGTAGAAGGCAGATGAAGGGAGGAGAGGAAGAGGGGAGGATGAAGAACGAGGAAAGTGAGAGAAACAAGGAAGAGAAACGAAAGTTAAAACGAATGTCTGACCGAAGAGGAAGAGAGCTTCTTCAGTCCGAAGGCAACAGAAAAGAAAAAAAGAAGAATCCGGATGAGATTGCAGTTAAGTTGAGGCAAAGTCGGGACTTGAAATATCAACAGTACAGATGCGCATCCATTGGACGATTTTTATTTGCTGGAGATGAAGTGGTGCGGCAGGGGAATTGGCACATGCTGGTCTGTACATTTTTTTTTTTTTTTTTTTTTTTTTTTTCGCCCATTGGTAAAATAATAACCAAAATAATGAGCTCCAGTTCCTTTTGTCATTTTGAGTGTCATGCATGGCTGTATTTTTGCCTCGTGCATCAAGCCCGAGGGAGAGACCCTGGATCTAGATGGACTTTGGATGATAAGTGGGAACAGTGGGG
Organism: Aspergillus ruber CBS 135680; assembly: GCF_000600275.1. NCBI lineage: Eukaryota > Fungi > Ascomycota > Eurotiomycetes > Eurotiales > Aspergillaceae > Aspergillus > Aspergillus ruber. The sequence goes on along the minus strand of NW_024467313.1, from coordinate 24,205 downwards.
AAAGGGATTGACGGCGGCCCATGCAGCTAGACTATGTACAGTGACATGGTCCACGAGTGGGGTGGACGGTACCGTATTGTAACCTCAGAGCTCTCCGAGAGGCTCGTCTGCCGCCGGGGGTGGGTCCTGTTGGTACGGTACGAGTACGGAGATAATTTTCTCTTGTCCCGTGACGGTTATTGTTCTTTTTCAAACAATAACAAAATACTATAATGGCCATCGGAGTGGCTGAGTCAGATGTGTTTACGACTCCGTAAATGTACTGCTACCATATAGAGTAGTCTACGTAGAGTAAAAATGCAGACGGAATACTCCGTACACCCGTACTTGTACAGATGCCGATGGGCCGACTGAGTCAAGACATCCTAATGGTTAATTTATCAGTGGAGGTGACATTAGTTTACTTTCTCGGGGAAGGCAAATTGGAAAAAAAAAAATCTAAATTAGAACAAGAGACTTTAACGCTACGGAGCATGTACATATTCCTACCTACATAACCGAAGAGATATGCTCGGTATTACAGAGTTACAGGTGGAGAATTGATTGAGCATAGCCGTCTGACTTGCCGGACATTTACTCTATTCTCCTCGTGAAATTGCTATACATTTATAATTGCCTTTCCTTTATCATGGTCGACTTCTGTAGTTAGTACAGAGTACAGAGTAGTGGTGGCTAACGGACTATGTGCGTCGTCGTACGGACGGGAACTCCGACCTTTTCCCCTTCGGGCGCCACATGCAGCATACGGAGGACATCGCCCGGGTCGATTAAAAAAGGTGGCCAGGTAAGAAAATCTTTTAAAATAGAAATGCAGAGCAAAAAAGAAAAAATCCCGGCCGATTCCACTCTCATGATCTTCAACATCCCCCTTGTTAGTATCATCATATGTCTAGACCTCGTGATTTTATTTTGACTTTTTTTTGTTCATGTTGGTCCAAACTCGACGTCAATTTCGGCCGATGCGCTGAACTAAGGTTTAGAACTGACGTTTTCAGCATTCTTCAGTAAATAGTACTGGCAATAAAAGTGATAGCCAAGAATTTGAAACCAGAAGTCATGGTAGATAAGGTTTGAATAAGGCACGTAAATTTTTGCGTGTGTAGGGTATGGATTTCTGACTCGCGGCTATTATCCAAATCCGGCACTGCCGCAGCACGGGACTCACTCCCGAGTAACTCCATATAGAAATAATATCGGAGAACAGAGTAAATTAATACATGTTCTGGATTCTTTTTTGAATCGGAATATAGTAAATAGGGGAACTCAGTAGCGATGACCTGTTTAACCTGTTCATCGAGGATTAGAGAATGCAAAGAAAGTGAAGACAAAAGTACGCATGAGAGTGGGATAAGCAACAAGAAGCTGCGTAATAAATGGGCTGTCCTTACTCCATCTGGACAAGGCACGCAATTTAAGCTAAGACCACCCACTGCGAACTAGAGATCAATTCATCCATCGTCAGCCGTTAATGTCCGGAGAAGTGTCATCTTTCCCAAAATATAGCCCCGTCCGAAATGAACAACGAACTGCCATCTGCAGTTAACCGACTAGTAGTACCCCTGTACGTATACCTCTATATTGGGTAGTGTCTAGACGCCTGTCTATCTAAATATCGGCATTGTGTGGTGTTTCAGGATTCCGGACCTTTAGGATATATATAGAAGATAGCCCAAGAAGGAACAAAATAAAAAGAAAACAAAAACAAAACGGTCACAACGGCGATCCTAGCGGCGATCGTCCAACAGCATAGTGACAATGGTAGACTGGATGGATCATGAAGCTTGAGTGGATAATGCAGGCCGCGCTGCAATAGGCTGACAGCAAATTGATTTAGTCGAGACCATTCCCCAGACGTGCAAGAGAGCGCACGAGGTTGCTGTAAAGTGCAAAGTACGGCGTACGGATGATGCAAAACGGCTATTTTCATAGTGCGGGATTCTCCTTCCAGTTTGATATTTGCTTAGTAGGTTTTCTGAAATGTGCATGAACTGAGTGCAGAGTATGTACAAGTAGTAATATTTCCGTACATTGTACTCCGTAGTTCTCGGGATAAAGTCAAGAGCACGGGTGCATAACGGACTTGATTTTATGCCCAGAGTGAACCAACCCCATAACCTGTAGGTTCATGAAATAAGGTACTCTCACACGGGCCATTTGCTGTCCGGTTCACCGGCATAATTTCCACATTGACCAAAATATTTTCCCCTATCCGCCAATAAAGGCCAGTCGTGTAAGTTTACGAAAAAGAAAAAAAGTACCCTACACTTTACTTAACGACGGAAATTAAAAGCAATTAGGCGATTGACACAACAGTTGACCCGCATAAGGCCATTGCCGCGCCAAGGTCCAGCAAGGGCCAACAGAGCTCGTGCTGATGGATGCAAAGAGGAACAGCGCCGTTTCCATCAGGGATGAGAAGCGAAAGTTCCCATGCACCTTACCGAAAAGGGTTATTGCAAATGGCCATAATATTGCGAGTGCATAACTACTAGTAACTATGTATTCCATATATAGCAGGTTGCTTTGATAGAGTAGAGCCGTGTAAGATAGGAGAGAGACGGTATATCGTCAACACCCCTGGGTATGTGCAAAGTGATTTGCATATATAGAAACCATGATAATATAGTATCTACTCGTAATATCTACCATATACCCTTTTTGTCCACGAGCATTCCTATCTATGCATGTATGATAGTAATCACATAAGTACCCTGTACTACATAGTCGAGAAAGAACCCGAGATCCAACCACTTGTCACCGGGTTGGTTGTTCCAATATCATGTCAACACATGTTATCAAGTAACAAATAACAGCTAAAAAAGAAGACAATGCATAGTCCTCCGTTCCTAGTACATAGTAGCGCTCTGAAACAGACGCGTACACTGTATCTCGGCTGCACGGACTCAGGACTGGACTCCGCCCCGACACGCTCCACCCGTATCCGGGAATGACCGAACCAGGACCCATCATTCCACTGAGCGACTAAGCCGGAGTATTTCCGTACAAAGTAAAGACTCTATACGAAGTACGCTGTACGGAATATCTGCAACCATATAATAGCCCGTACTCCATTTTATCATCGTTGTTGCTGCTGCAGCAACTATGAGTATCATTACTATTGCTGCTCCATACTGTATAGAGGTATCAATATCCTTCATCATTTTGCGGCTGGAGGACTTTTCAACTCACCGGGCCGCGGTAGGTTAGTTGATCCACTTATCGGCGCACTGTCCACCTGACCCCATATTTGACGGGCTTATTTCGCGGGATGTCAATACGAGCCTCTTCTCTCTTCCTCTGTGTCTACCTCCAGAGCATGCTGTTGGACGACAACATAGTAGTATCAGCCGGGAAGTCGGAAGATGGAGCCTTTAAGAGAATAGAGATACGCTGTCCTCGATGACATGCATTGTACGTCGTCGATCCAAACGCCAAACCGTGTTCCTTTTGGCGATCAAAAATAATACCGGATGGGCACATTTTGAAGTATAGAATGAGCACATTCAGCAGTCAAGATAAAAGTTATTTTTCTTGCAATGATACAGGTCAGGAGCCCAGCACGCGCTCAATCTTTCGTCGTTTTCCCCTCCTTCCCCCTCCTTCACAGAGTCCTATGAGGTTGAGAGTTTTGAAAATCTTCTTTCTTTGTACTCCATAATTCTCCGTGCAGATCGTACTTTTTTTGCACTTAGAAGAGGAATAAGCTCGTAATTCGCTGCTCTGCTGTTATCGTATCCATACCCTCTCGGTAGTCTGCTTGTTCTCCTCCGTGGTGGAGTTCGTTACTTGGTTGACATTGTGGGGCTTTGAAATTGAGTTGTTTGTACAGTCAGTACCGTGCGAAAAAATTATGGGGACCGGTTCGTTGTACGGCATTGTACGTTGGTTCCCCGAAGTGCTTTTGACAGACTGTGACGGGTATGAAGTGGATTTGTTAGTTTGCTACGTGTTTGATAGTAAATGGGGCTTAAAACGGGTGATAGTGATATGTTAAAGCAGAGTATCAGGAACGTGCAGTAGTACAGCCCTACAGAGGCATACTGAGCAGGGAGTGCGTACTTTATACCTTTTTTTTTTTTTCTGCACACAGGCAGCACTACTGTACCGATACATACATCGTATGTGATCACTTATGGCAATGACAGATAAGGATAAACAACCAGCATCATATTCAAAAAATTATAGACTTCGTGATTCCAAATCCCGGTCGTGACCACCACAGACAGCGGTTGGTTGCGACACGGCACACGCCTTCGTACAAATACTGTATCATCGGTACGATAATTTCCCCATTCTTTCTGCCTTGGCATCATTGAATCTGTCAGGCCGCTGATTGGCCAGTCCCTAAAAAGAAAGAAAGCTCCTGCCACTTATGTCCACAGCTTGGTGGCCCATGCTCTCCAGCCCTTGTCCCTATTAAGTTTAGTGTGGCTGGGCTAATAATGTAACTAGAATTTAGTGGTGCTTGGCAACTGCAGCCCCTCATACCGCTTGAAGTCGAGTCTGTCTCCACCGTGACCTCCGTGGAGATATGAGTAAACAACATGACTATGGGTCAAAAAGAGTGCTGTATTGTTCATATCAAAAGCAATTCTAATAAAGGCTTATCACACAAATAGTCGGAGAAGATCCTGAATAGCACAATGGGTTTGTTACTGGCTGACATCGAGCACATACGGATGAATTCTGGTTTACTCCGGTCGATCTGGTCTCGACTCTTCCAGCGTCAGAAATGGTGGAGAAAGCTAATGATAATGGATAATAAATAATATTCATTGTAATAATTGTTCTCGGAGTACGGAGTAGCACATCATATTGAAGTTCAAGTTAAGAGATCAACAGATACGAATGATATTGATAACGAATGAACGAGCAGATACTTGTGATTTTAAGGATTGAGAGGCAGCCCTTGGAAAATGAAAGGTGTTATTGACTTAACCAAAATCTCTCTGTACTCCGTACTCTACACTCCATGAATAGCCAAGGCATATCCATAGTCCGCAGAGGTTATGTCAACGGTATTCTGTTGCATCCCATTGGTTGCCCGGTAATTTTATATCTTGACTTCATTCCAAGCTCAATCCTCAATTAATATTCGAAGATGAAACCATGGTAAATGCAAATATATATTTTTATATATACATATATCCTTTTAACCGGAAAGAAAAGTGCAATAGGACATAGAAAAAGACAAGGAAAGAAGGCGATGAATATGGGCGTGTCTTTGAGCCGCTTACAGCTTGATATAAGACTGGTGAGACACCATCAATCGGAAAGAAGCAAACGTCGAGATTAGCAAGTTTGACGTATTGGCGTACAAATACTACATTCTAGACCATAGGATTAGTATCCCTGTCTTAAAAAAAATCAAATCATGCTATATTCGGTGTTCTTCCAATCTCCCACTTGGGTTGACCTTGCATCGAGGTACTATACATAGCAGGACTATGCAGCATAGTGAATACGGCTCAATTCCCATGATAGGATGCCATGACGTCAAGTAAGCCCACTGCATATGTATGTACTTGGGGGATGATCACCACTCATCATCAACGTGCTTGCCCCCCTGGATCCGACGTACTTCGGAGCAATAACAATAGACATAAATACCTACAGGGAACAGATCAGCTAGTGATGGGGCTGCGTCGCATGCTTCCCCCCGAGACACTAATGTTCGTGTCTAGATCAGCGAGAATCCTGGTGGAATCGTGTGTCTTCGGATGTACGCGTGACTCGGCTGTCGGGACGTTGTTTTCTAGAACCAGGCGATTTAGCCTACAGACATGTTATATAAATAGTAACAGAAGCTGATTTTCGTACGATTATGAAGAGGTTTACTACTATGAGGCACTGTCGTGTTGGCTAATCAACGCAGCAGATGCAAGAAGGGAAATGTGTACTTCAGATGTGTCATTATTTAGAAATACAGAAGTTAGGGCTTGATTTTATTCATCGAAACCACATGATTAGCTGATTAGATGCAGGCACTGTCAAGCAAAGATAATTAAGCGACGAGAAAGTGGAGGGAGAAAAACAATGAAGGGAAAAAATACCAAGAAAGAAATGGACTTGGCCGTATCACTGAGATGAATGTAGATATCACGTAGGTTTCCATAGCCATCCTGTAGGATTAAAGCAAACTGCGAAGTCAACGCCTCCAAATAAGCCTACAGCTCCGTAAATATCATAATCACCCTCCAGGCCTTCAACGCTCCCAGCATCTGCATCGACTTGTTCATGAAGGTTCCAGCCTCCCTCATGGCGGCCATTGCGAGTGAAGAAAATGTCCACAATTGGCTTCTTTCCCATATTCCTTGAAACCACCATGTCTGAGAGGGAGAACGTCATCCCCAAGCCAACAGTCTCACCCACTTTGAACTCATGTGTGAAATCCCGTCCGCCCCATGAGTCATTAACAAACCGACATCCGTCATCAGAGAAAACCCCGAGACTTCCTCTCTCCCATCCAGGAGACCGCCAAGATGGATATGGCTGTGCCACAAAGCCAATTGAAAACCCGCTGGAATCGGCTGGCCTAGGTCCGTCTCCGAGCCTTAACAATGTGACCTCAAAGTAGATCGTCTTCTTGGCTCCTCCCGACACTAGGGGCGAATCCTCGACAGGGAAATATAGAGGCAAGTGGGTCAGGGCAACGCAGTCTTTATTCATATTCCTTGTGGAGCCTTTCCATCGACCAGGAGATATGGGTGACAATTCCCCCCGGAACTCGGTCGACAGCATAGGACGAAGGTCATGTTGCTGGACAGATTGAAGGACTGCCGGAGATGGCTTCACAGGTCTCCAAAGGGGGGTGTTATTGCAAAATGCATGAGCCCGCTCTGCATCGGTACTCAATGCATTTCCAGCGTTGGAGTTGAAGTAACTTATCACTGGTGCTGGTGGGAACGTGCTAGTGTCAGGTACTGCATCCTGCCAGTTATGATAGGGGGGTGGGTTGGTTTCTGGTACACCAGCAAACCCTTGAGCAAGAGGTAGGGCTTTTGATGATGAGGACTGAGAATCATGATAGCTCGGTAATCCCTTTTTGATTGAATCGTCCGGCATATGGTCTTTCAAAGGTTGGGGCGGTGGCTTTAGTGAATCTTGAGGCGTAGCGTTCATCGTACTTCCCATCACGTCTTGGGTCGCTCTCCGACCCCTGGAAAACAACGACAAACAAGACACCATACTGTAAAGTTTGGGGTTTTTCTAATGGTTGTTAATCTCGATGGGAGGTTGTTGTCCGTTTGAATGTTCCTGCCAAGTGTGGCTATGACACATTTCTATGGTTACATCATCAATATTAAACCATAAGTATGGCACTTGCCCCTGTATGCCTATTGAATTCCTCTTTTCTGCCTCTCACCAAGTACACACTACCATCATTAATTGTAATGGTAACTTATGGTGATGGGTCTAAGCTAAATATCAATTCAGTTACCCCTGTATATATATACCAGTACGCAGTGTTACCAAATATGAGTTCTTAAAAGTTCAACAGAGAACAAATGCTACCTGTCGACTGTCGTGAGGTCAAGAGATGAGATACTTGTACCTGGTCCATATTAGTGTCATGTCATTTATTTTGGGTCAGGCTTGGCAGCGTCATGTCATCCTGATAACAAATATCTAATCCACCAACAAACGATCAAGAAACTATCCACTACTATTGTTTTGTGTGTCTTTGGGTCCAAAGTCATGACGCGCCAAAGAGGAATGTCGAATGCGTCCTCTGCAGTCTCTTCTTCCTTACCCCCAGGCCAAGACCAGGTATGAATGGCACCTCCTCCCGGGTTCACCGCCGCGAGAAGATGAGATCCTAATCCTCGGAGGTAAATTAGGAGTTGGAGAGCATGTACGACTATCTGGCTAAGATTATCCTTCTTGGTCCAAGTGGTGCTGGGAAGTGAGTACTCTCTTGTTCATGCTGTTCAACTTATGCCTGCTGCTCTTATCGCTCACGTATGTTCTCTGTATCGCCCATAGATCCTGTGTACTGCACCGATTTGTAAAAGATGAATGTATGGTTTCGAATGCCCGATTGAGTTTCTTTCCGTTCTTTTATCTCGAAGAGACCCCGTTTCTTCTCGAGCTGGATGGCCAGCTCGCTAATCACCCACCGCTGCGCTTGTAGGGAGAGTGCTGTCATCGCAAACCATCGGGGTGGAGTTTTCCTCGAGAGTCGTCAAACTAGGCACAGGCTCGCAACGAAAACGGATAAAGTTACAACTCTGGGATACTGCAGGTACGGAGCGGTTTCGCTCCGTTTCTAGATCCTACTACCGCGGAGCGGCGGGCGCCATCCTCGTGTACGACGTCTCATCCCACGCTTCCTTCAATGCTCTCCCTACGTTCTTGATGGATGCTCGCGCCCTTGCCTCGCCGAACCTTACCGTCTTACTTGCAGGGAACAAGTCTGACCTCGCATCGGATTATTTCCTGCAAACCCAGGGCCCGGATGATTCTACCGCGAAGCATCCCCCAACACCGTCCAGTGTATCCAGCAAGCAGTCTTGGTTCCCGCTTGATTCAAGTGGTGGTTCTTTCAGGTCCGTTAGTAATTTTGGAGGAGCGGCTGGGACAAGAATGACCGCGACCAATTCCCCCGAAGGCCGCCAAGTCAGCCTCGAGGAAAGTTCTCGTTGGGCATCTCAGTTCAATATCCCCGTTGCTACTGAAGTCTCTGCCCTCACAGGTGAGGGCGTCGAGCAAATATTCAACCGGTTGGCCCGAATAATCCTCACCAAGATTGAGCTTGGAGAGATTGATCCCGATGATCCGCAAAGTGGCATCCAATATGGTGATGGTGGCTTATACGGCCACGGCACCAGTGACGCTTCGAGTATTCGAAGCAGGATAACTCTTGATGACAGCGCAGTCCAGCTCCATCGGAGAAACCCTAGGCGAAGGGGAGGAGGAGGAACTCACTTAAGAAGCGGGATGGGTGAATGGGAAGATGTGTTCCGATCGAGTGGCTCTCGCCAAAGCAAGAACAGGGGATGCTGTTGATTATTGCTTTCAATTTATTTTGGGTCCCAATTGTGACATGTTATCTTTCTCTCTTCCATTTTGCAGCACGATACCCTCGAGTTACTCCCATCTGCAACAGTTGACGCCATTTTAACTAGCACTATTATCACAGGTTGATAGATTTCATGCTTTGAATTTGCTATTATTGTCGTATAAAGTGAATACATGTGTTTTACATCCTTTTTGACATATCTTATTATTCTTCGACACCCGCAATAAGAGTTTTGATGCCCTTACCAGCGTGGACTTCTTTGAATGCTTGTTCGGCATTCTCGAATGTGACTGTCCCGGTAATTAGTTGCTTCACATTGACTCTACCGGAGGCGACAAGATCAACCGCAAGTCTATAGTCTCCGCTGCCATAGCGAAAGCTGCCTTTGATAGTCGCCTCTTTGGTACAAGCCACCATGACGGGCAGACAGGTTTCACTTCGGCCCATTCCACCTTGTACATAGGTACCGCCAGCGCGGAGGACGTGGATACCCGTATGCACCGCAGGCTCGGCACCAGAGGCGTCGATTGCAACATCAGCACCCAAATCAAGGCCGTTCTCCTCCTTTAGGCGGGTCGCATTCTCCGAATGTGATGTTTTGGCTGGTCGGAAGACAGCCGTCGCAGCATATTCCTTGGCAAAGTCTAGCCTTGTGGCTTGTATATCGACGGCGATAGCTGTAGAAGCCCCGAAAGCTCTAGCAACTGCACAACACAGAAGTCCCACAGGTCCAGCCCCAAAAACCACGACGGACTGCCCGGGACTGACGGCTGCCTGCTTAACAATGTGCACAGCGACAGCAAGCGGTTCAACCACTGCAGCCTCTTGTAATGAGATACCATCGGGAATCTTATAACAAAAATCTTCTGGCAACACGTAGTATTTAGCCAACGTGCCGTCGTTCGGTGGGGTAGCTGCAAAGGCCATGTCAACACAGAGGTTGTATTTTCCAGCCTTGCAAGGGTCACATCTGCGGCATGGGATACCCGGTTCCATGGCAACACGGTCACCCACTTTCAGCGTTGTGACTTCAGAGCCAACCTTGCTGATGACACCAGAGGATTCGTGGCCAAGAACCATAGGGTCCTTCAAGACGAAATCGCCAATTGAGCCATGCCCCCAATAATGAACCTAACAACAGGGAGTTGAAGAAGTATCAGCAATAATCTCATCATCTAGATAAGAGAAATTGGTGCTAACGTCACTACCGCAAATGCCAGTATACCGCACGTTAATTAAAACATCATGAGGATCCTTGAGTTCTGGAATGGGTCGATCTTCAAACTTGACCTGGCTGACCCCTTCAAGGACAAAAGAAAGATTCTATAGATGGAATGCCTTTTGTTAGCCTAAATTCTCTCCATACAGAAATGAGTCTTGGTCCTTACTTTCGCAGTTGTGGTTTGTGTGCTCATAATTGCAACTATCCACCAATTGCTCTTTAGTATGCCAGCCTGTGCTGTATCTTGGGATAGATGAGATTCAGAGGGAAATAGATTGGTAGTGCAAACACAGGAGAGATCTGATATTTGGACTGGGGGATAATGGCTGCACAAATGGAAAAGGATCTCTCTTTGGGGCACGTTTTACCTATCTAGCAGGCGTCAGAGAATATTAAACTAACAAACAGACAAATTCCATTGAGATTGTAAAAACAAGAGAGAAACGATAATGAATTGAGAGCAAGAAGGCAAAAAGATGAGTATAGAATGGTGTCACTGCGATGTCATGATTGTCGAAGATGGCTACGAGTCCGGATTATACTCAGAAGTGCCTCAATATCTTTGCCATCCAATACGATTAGACCGTATCTTTTTCATATGTATTTGATCTAGCCATGCAGTTAATTTTTCAAATGACAAACGTTCAATATGGATTGAGCTTGTAATACTTTGGTCAGTTAAATCGGGGTACGGAATGGACCGGGCTACCACCAACAGAACTGATTCCTTTTGAATCATATATCCTTAGCACTACTTTTTTTTATATCTATATCTATATTTATTATATTATTATTCTAGCTTCGGTATAACATTTTGAGAAGAAGATGAAGTTGATTGACGTGAATTGTTACAACTAGTGCCAAGACCACCGGAACACTAACCTCTTTTCAGGTAGTTATAGTCATCTCCGCATTTGAACCGGCCGGAAGTTCTTCAGGCGATATTCTCATGTTTTTGACGCACCGCACTGAAGACCTGGTCATCCCTTGTTCCCCGTGATGGTCCGACCTAGTGCTCTTCCCCTAAGAGCCGTATTGCGTGCCGCTCGGCCTCAGCCGACTCACATTCAGTTTGCAAACCAACAACGGCTGTTTGGGGCGTCTGCCCGCCGTCAAGCCGATGACAAAAGCCACTCATTTAAAAACCAACTGTATGAGAGCACACAACAACGATTAAAGCGAGAGCGTGCTGAACAAGAACGCTTCGCTCAATACCAATCCCAATCTCCTGGTGGCCGCTATGCGGCGATGATGTTCGGTATGCAAATTTCCCGGCACCTAGACCACTAGTAGAAAGCCTCCTCTCAGAAAGCGCATGGTTCAGTTCTAATGATTGTTTCTGTAGCGTTGGTATTCTTTACCACCGGTGCCTATATCCTCGGATCTGTGAAGCCCGCGAGCCTTCCAACTTCATCTACGACGCCTCTTTCGGACGTAGAACCCCCTCAACACAACATTTCCCAGTCCAATCTCCAGGCCGCTTGGGCTGATTTCGTTGAAATTCTGGGGCAAGAAAATGTATCTACCACTGCTGGAGACCTGGAGGCTCATTCTGGATCGGATTGGTCATCCTATTCCAGAAAAGACGACGAAAAACCTTTCTTAATCCTCTATCCTTCAACCACCGAGGAAATTTCGCAGATAATGAAGGTCTGCCATCAAAGGGTTATTCCGGTGACACCTTATTCTGGTGGTACCAGCTTAGAGGGTCATTTCGCTCCCACAAGGGGAGGGGTATGTATCGATTTCCGTCGCATGGATCAAATCCTGGATTTTCACAAGCGAGATCTTGATGTTGTAGTCCAGCCGGCGGTTGGGTGGGAGGCGTTGAATGAAGAGCTTGCGGAACATGACCTTTTCTTCCCACCAGATCCGGGTCCTGGCGCTTTAATCGGGGGTATGGTTGGAACAGGGTGTTCGGGAACCAATGCCTACCGATATGGCACGATGCGGGAGTGGGTTCTTTCGTTGACAGTCGTACTCGCAGATGGCACAGTCATCAAGACAAAGCAACGGCCAAGAAAGTCGAGTGCAGGATATGATCTCACCAGGCTCTTTATTGGAAGCGAGGGTACTCTGGGACTTGTGACCGAGGCCACTTTGAAACTCGCTGTCAAACCCAAGAGCCAAAATGTCGCTGTTGCGAGCTTCCCATCTATTCACAATGCGGCAGAGTGTGTGACGCGTGTGGTTGAGGAGGGTATCCAGGTTGCAGGTCTTGAAATCCTAGATGATATGCAAATGAAATATATCAATGCCAGCCAGGCAACGAGCCGGCAATGGAAGGAAGCGCCTACTCTGTTTTTCAAGTTTACCGGAACGCCTGCTGGCATCAAAGAACAAATCGGTTTAGTCCAAAAGATTGTGTCTGGCACTTCGGGTCGATCATTCGAATTTGCCCGGGGTGACAATGAAATGCAGGAGCTATGGAGTGCACGGAAGGAGGCCCTTTGGAGTGTAATGGCAATGCGAAGGGGACCCGAGGACCATGTCTGGACAACAGATGTGGCCGTTCCGATGAGTCAATTGCCCAACATTATCGAAGCAACTAAGAAGGACATGACCGAGAGCGGGTTGTTAGCAGGAATCTGCGGTCATGTCGGGGACGGCAACTTTCACGGTAAGCCTTCTCATTCCCAGCTGCATAAAACCACATTTAAAAGCTGATAATGCAATAGCTATCATTCTCTTCAATGACATTGAACGGAAAACAGCAGAGGCTGTTGTCCATCGCATGGTAAAGCGTGCCGTGGAGTTGGAAGGAACCGTGACGGGAGAACATGGGGTTGGTCTTATTAAACGGGACTACATCGAGCACGAAGTCGGCCAGTCTACAGTAGATGCCATGCGACGAGTAAGTGCTACACGACTATTGAATAGTCCTCTATACATCATTTGCCCATATTTTATTATCAGCAGAGTTTGTATGCTAACGTTAGACATCAACTACAGTTGAAATTGGCTTTTGACCCCCTGCGTTTGCTGAATTGTGATAAAGTTGTTCGGGTCGAGCAGCCGTCTCCTGGAGAAGTAAAACAATGGTGATTTATATTTCTATATGTTAAATGTACAAACTACTTACTTCAAACGGTGAAGTCGGCTTCGAGCGTGGTTTATCCAGCTTTTGAAAAGCTTTATTGGAATTTTCAATAGGAAACCTTGTCATCATAGCGCCGTCAATATCCATAAGCTCCACCATAGCCCCGTCCTCCATACCCATTATCGTAGCCGTGTCCGTACCCCTGGGGGCGCTCGTGGCTTTGTTCGTGTCGGCCATAATCATATGCTTGCCCATATTCATGGCGTCGCTCACCGTCATAGTCTCGTCCACTGCTGTAACTTTGCTCATATCCATGGTGGCGTCCACCATTGTGTCCGTCTCCGTATTCATGACGTCGTTCACCACTGCCGCCATATCCCTCATTATCATGGCGCTGGTGTCGTCCACTATATTCCGCCTGACTGCCCTGAAATTCACCGCCGTATCCGCCGTGGGAGTTATAGCCATCATGGCTCCTATGACCATCATAACTTTCTTGCCGACCACCATAACCAGAAGAATATTCCCTACAGTAACCTGTTAGCAGCAGGTCTTTCAGTTAAAGTATCAAGGAGTAACTGCTCACGGTCCACGCCTTTCATATCCTCCATATCCACTTCCTTCATTACCATACCCGTAAGACGGGCGGCTGTTACTGGACTCGTGATGCGATGCAATGTATCCACTATGCCCTCCATGTTGGGTCTTGTATGTCTCCGTTTCCGAGCGTGAATATTCATTTCCACCACCCTCTTCCCCAAACCGGGATTGGCGCTCACGGTATTCTTCCCGTCTCCAATTGTCGGCCGATGGACGATCGTCCCGAGATTCGTGACGGTAATCATCTTTCCTCGGGTGTGAGTTCTGCTCATGTCCATAGTCATGTCTACTTGCATGTGACGAGTGGCTTTCGGACCGGTAATCTTCCCGAGATTTATGACGTCGGTGTTCCTGATGATAGTGCTTCTCGGAATGTCCATAGGTGGACGAGCTATGCTCGTGTCTACCAGTTTCGAAGCCTCCATCTTCCTTCGAATCATTGTCCAAGAGCATTGAACCGATGCCGCCCACAAGTCCGCCGACCAAACCCCCAATAGCGCCGCCTCCTGCAGCATCTGCAGCAACCTTGCCAATACCATCAACAGGTGAATGGTTTCCGCCAGAGCTGGCATTACCAGAGCCACCACGTTTCTTGGGTAAGGACAACGGCTTACCACATCCGTGCCCGGAGTCATGGACGCCCTCCTTATGGTTTCTGCCCTCGAGGACCCCGTGGCGAGACAGCTGCTCACGGAGCGAGTCTCGCTCGCGATCACTTTTTTCGTTCCACCATTCTTCCACAGTTCCAAACATAATACCATGCATATCCGCTGCCCCATCTCTTCCAAACTCGCGCTGTGCGGGATGGTGGAAGACCCCAGTCACGATTCTATCCAAAGTCCGCCTGATGTCGATATCTTCGTTGTCCCAGCATTCCATTAGTTGGGGGACAGTCCACTTGACGACCTGGGAAGCTATACGACCGGCTGGTTCGTTGAGAACGTTGGAGAAATGATCTTTTGAAAGCATCGAATGTGTGGGGTTAGACGAATCATCATCATTGAATACAATATGCTGCTGCTCTCTGCTGCTTTGAATCACTTCAGAGGAGCCTGTTTGGAGCTCGGTTTTGATCTGCGTGATGATCGGAAGGACATAAGGGGCAAGGACAGAGAAGACAAAAATGTTCATTTGGTCTTGGACCTGTTCAATCAGGTCGGGTAGAACAGGGATATTCTCGATGGCTTTGTTGATTGCCTTGATCAATTCATCGTGCCACTCTAACACCGGATAGATTTGTCGTTGCACATCGTTCAGAAACTGGGTCCATTCCTCGGGCTCGCGGGGACTGATCTGTTCATTGTGTTGCTTAGCATCATCTGCCTTGGCTTTAAATCCATCCACTTTCTCTGCATCGCTGTCCTTATCTGCAAGTAATCCATCGGGGATTTTACTAAGGAGGTCCTTCAGAAGACTCTGGGAGGGCGTTTCGCCCTGAGAATCGGAGATGACGCCCTCCAAGGTCTGGAGTTCCGACTGGGTGACCTTGTCAGATACCTCACCAAGCACCGAGTGGAAAAAGTCAACACCACCAAAGGTGCCGGTGACGATTGGGTAAACGGGATCTCGTGCGCCTTCAATTTCCAGCATAACGTTACGGCCAACGTGAGGGAAAACGTCAGTTTCACCGAGTTCAATTAAGCTGAGCTCCGTGTAATTGGAGTGCGCGGCATAATCTTCCAGGCAGTGCAATCCTGTACCGAGCAGTCGAAGAGCTTCATGGAGATCGTCTTGGTTGTTCGACCTTGCGTATCGACGGCCCAGTTCGATGGACCGGCGGAAAACTCGACGTACCAAGCCAGCCGACGTCGCAATGTCCAAATCCTCAGAGGCTATGTAGCTTTTGAGGCCTAGATGCGAATCATGTCAGCAAACGTCACAAAGAAAAAGCACCCTGGCAGTTTAAGTCACATACCCGTTCTGGGGTCAATTGCTAGTTCCCGCTCCTCATCAACGGGGCCTCTCAACCTGCGATCATAGTCTCGACCGTCGAGGCCTTCACCATAACCGAGAGGGTTATCGATGTGCTCCGTGGGCTGATAGCATCCAAGTCGCTCAGTCGTCACTTCGAATTCATTGGTACCATAACCAAACGTCATGAATCCCAGGACCCAGATGAGGATGCGAATAGCCTCGGCACTAACATATTTCAAAGTGCCAATATCAACAGCTTGGCTATAGTCGCGAAGCCAGTTTCCAAAATAGACACGCTGCACATCGAGCTTGCTGAACTTTTTGCCACCGGCAATGCGCGCCAAGAATAGGGTTAAAAGAGCGTCTTCGATATCGCCATGACGCCAATTCTGGCCCTCAATGCGTGATAACGACGCGATATTGCCAGCTCCGAATGCATGTGCCTCTCCAGCGATGGCCAAGACCAAGACGAGAGTAAAGCAAAGGCTTTGGAAGGACGTTCCCATGGTTCCAGCAAGCCTTTCTGGAATAGGTCAGAGAAAACTTATTTATAAACAAAATGAAGTCCAATCGTCAACTGAACGGAAAAGGGTCTTGGGCCCGAATCTCTACACTAACGATATATTCAACAAGAAGAGATGTGGAAAGGAGAAAAAGAAACGAGAACAGAGGAGGGGGATCTGACGACCCCGCCGTGGAGGGATCCCATGACGATACTGTATATTCTTAGCGTGTACTCTGTAACAGAAGAGTACCCCGTACATCTTAGTGCTGTTTGTGTACTCCCGTACTCCGGAGTACGGACTCCTACTGGAGAAAGGTTGTTCTTGGCACCTCGATTGGTGTGTCTTGGCGTTTTTTAGGCGATGGCGCCGGTGCTCTTGGCGCTTTTTCTGCCGCGTCTGCGAGATTCATCGTTGATTCCAGAATTCTGTATCCTCTTAAGCACGGAGTAATACTCCGTACTTAATACACTATATATAGATACCTTATGTAGTATGTACAGTATTACCTTGGATGGATTGGCCGCAGCTTACACAGGGCGATGCATACAAAGTGCATATGTAGTATGCCTCTTGTCTTGGAGTATGTACTCCAGAGTACTTCGTACAAGTAGGGTTTTGTTGAAGAACATTCGGTCAGCTCGGTACGGATATGGTTACCCCGTAGCCCGGGCGTCCTCGGTAATACGCGACCACTGGTACGGGGTAGTATTTTATCGAATAATACCCATACGGAGTACAAGGGTATTGGTATATAGGTTCACGTTTATGGATGCCACATACAGAGTACTGAAAAAGTATTCGTCATGTAAATACATAAGCAAGACAAGCAATATTGAGAATAGCAATGAACATCACCAAAGACTGGGATTACAGAGAAAATCAAAGTACGGATACCTATATACATTTATTACCACTAGCAAATATGTACTATGTACTCTGTACATACGGAGTACTGCCCCTCCGCATCCGGCGGCTCCGCTCAACCACACGGCGATTACACCCTCGCAACCTCACCGCCGTCTTCTGCAGTAGCACTGCGACTCTCACCACCGCAACTACCATTTCGTACTGATTACGCGCTGTACTACTGACTGTGGCCGCTGGACTAGTCGTCCTCCATTTACCTGGGCCTCATTATTTCTTTTTCAGCAAAATAATTCCCTAGAAATGTCTATTCAGACCATCAATCTATCTCATATCCATGCTTCAGTTTTCCGGTTTTAATGCCCCCTTCTTCATCTTGACTGCTTAGCTTTGACGCAAAACGTCAGCCAGTTACTTTATTTATCATTTTAAATAGTATCCATCTTCATTTTCCAGGAATCCTCAAGTCGGCAAGAGCGCTTTGAATCAGGGACAAGATAGAATCGGTCGTCCACACTACATTGTTTGCTTCGGATTTCGATCCCGTTCACTTCGTGGTGATTTTCTATTTTCAATGACGATGAATTGCGCAGCATATTGCTGAAATATTCCGTACCGGCCTGAGTGATCTGGAGAGAGAGAGAGCGCGCGCACGCGCGCGAGAGAGGAGTGTGAATAAAGAGAAGGACATCAAGCGAGGGCACCTCGAACGACTTTCAACACACCTCACTCGCTACGCCCTGAGATTCATCTGCTCAATCATCACCAATACTAAATCCAAAATCCTGGATCTGTGGGAACCCCTGTTTTCTCCGGAATTAGTTCCCGTCCCATGCACCTGAATTTCCGACATTGAAACGTCGTGGAACGAATCCCGAAATGATACGCCATTGCTAGTTCATCCTTATTCCAGGCTTGACAACTCCAGTGAAGCTCCTCCATCCTCGAGTGCATCTGATATCTTGCTCTCCGTAGAGGGAGGAGAAAGATATTCAATGTCTTTCGGGGCTGTCATCTCGGATCAAACGCCTGGCAAACGACCTTTATGGTCGCGGCGGTTGACGGATGAGTCCACTCTGAATACTTTTGAAAAATGTAGCCATGAGTCACAGAGGTCAAAAGGGACCTCGAAGCCAAGAATACATACAAGGCCACTACCCAAGAAGACCTCCCTGGATGATGCGCCCTCAATGACTTTGATCAACTCTTCACGATCTGTGGGCGAACGTGATGGTCTAGGAATCCACACGACTACTGAAAGGGGGAGGCAGTGTGATCTGTTTACTGGGTCCAAGGAATCCGACTATCATAGTCGACTTTCAAGTGGAACCAATCAAATCACGGCTTGCAACACAAGTACGAGGAGGCCAGTCTCCAAGTACATCCATTCATCGCGTCAAGCACCTCGCACTTATGCACATATGGGCCAGTCTTATCAGCCATCGCTTTCAATAAGCGATGGCTCTGAAGACAGGGACTCTATTGAGAGAGAGTCTCTGGCCCGATCAAGCTCTGATACTTTTCATCCCTTTGTGCGTGCTCAGGCTCCGCGACTGTCATTGCAGATCCATGACGGTTCTTCCACACCGTTGCCTACAATATCACAGACGAACGTCACGGGTCGATCGTCCTTTGGATATGCAAGAGATAACGGCAGTGCCCTTGATACTCCTTCTCCAATATCCAGATCATCACTGGATTTTGTGTTCCGATCTAAGACTCGGACAAGCGTTGACCCCGTGTCCCGGGCAGCTACAATCCAGGCGGCGCGTCAAGCTTTTGAGGAGAAGGAAGAGGCCAAAAACCGCAAGCTCGAGCAACAACAGATGAAAGAAGAAGAGAAGCAGACGCGCCGCAGGGAACAGCAATACTGGCGAACATCGATGAGAGATGACGAAATGCATTCGTCGACGCCCGAGGAAAAGACTGGCACAGCGGAAATGCCTCGTGCTACCACCGCTTCCCAACAACAGTCGACGCTAAAATCATGGAAATCTCAATCCAAAAACACTTGGATGATTTTCATAATCTGGCTACGAACCAGAATTTTTAAATTGCGGAGAAGAATAAGAAAAGTTCAATGAATGACTGCTGTGGCTATATGATATTCATGTTTCCAAATAGCTGGGTATAGCGTGCGGAATGCTAGTATCACTCTTTTTCCTTTTTGCTTTTCAAACATTTTTCTCCAAGGCCTAAGATGTTCAGTAGTGCTAGAATAACTTATGATAGTAGTAGTAGTAGTAGTAGTAGTAACTATTTTACGTCAGAGAATAACTTATGATACATTGTGTATGCAGATTACAGTTGAGGCCACCCGACCGCAGACCTCAGCCCACCCTCAAAGTGGGGCTCTTGGCACATGTGACCTCAAACATAAAAGCTCAGCCCACCCTGGCCTTACCGCACTCTGTAACGTACCATGTACATATTTCGTACAACTAGTTCTCATCATGGAAACGATCAATGTTTATGATTACCTTGAGAATGATCATACATTGATCAATGATCTTATTGATCTTAATCTTGATTCATCTACTGTACCGGATTCTATCTCTGAATCCAGTCTATATGATGAACAAAACGAGCAGATTTTACATGATCGGAATACTGCAAGACACGATGTTACCCCACCAAATCAGGTACAAATATATATACATATATACGTGGAGTACACCCAGTTTTTACTAGTTACTAACTAGTTTATGTAGATGCCACCACTCACTGTTTTAAGCCATGGAGCCCGGAATCCAATGACAGCTGCTAAAGTTGAATACATTGATTTTCTGCCCGATTATCCAGCCTCGGATCCCAATGGTTATGCATACATTATCAATACACGTGCTCTACATCCTGATGTTATTGGAAAAGCATTGACATCAGTAAGATAGAATTAGTTTACCTCTAATATCTAGTTACTGACTGGTTTAGTTTCAATACTCTCACCGGCGTGTGGGTTCAAGCCGTGAAACATACTCAACTTTCCTAAGATGTCAGGTCAAGAGATATGCTCTTCAGTGTACTGGGGTTAGAAGATGTGAATATCTTTCCTCAGAATTAGAAGGGTTGAGTCATACGCATGCTACAGAATCAATATTTGAACATATAAGAGATACTCATGCTCAATTGATTCAGAGAGACACTTCTATGGAGGAGCGACGGTCCCGGAGGCATGTCAACTAGTTGACTGTTAATCTCTAGAACTAATTACTAACTAGTTCACTCACAGTGTTTTTCGTGCCATTCAGAAACGATTTGCAGTTAACAATGGATGTTCCTTTCCACAGCCTGGCTGTCGTCCTATATTTGGGCGATTCAGACCAGTGAGTTACTAAATTCTGATATGGTGAACTAGATGCTAACTAGTTAAGGATATTGCCGGGGTTTGCCATCCATTTATTACCTGTGCTAATCGCCTTTTAGCAGATAATAAGACTCTGCACTTCTTCTTAAATCTGAGCTCGTCATCTGTGTCTTATGATGTTCCTCTTTTACAGAGTCTTTTTGAATCAGAGAGTCCGATCCTCGATAATGAGTTATGTGGTGTTATTGAACAGAAAACAAGCCGCCGTCCAACATGTGGTAAGTATCTAAACTAGTTATTCCCAGAACAAGATGCTAACCAGTTACTATAGGTGTATCTCATCCCCAAGGTCCAGGAAAAATGACAATGATGGGCTGTAAAGTCTCTTTTAGGGTTCTTATTCCATTGGATCTAGATGAGTGTCCATATGCTATCTTTTTATCTACTGGCACTCATTCTCATCCTCCCCCACCTCCAACCAAGCCACCACAAATCATTTTAGATGAGATTCTCGACTTGATGAAGCGCATGCGAAATCCAGATCTGACATTGAGTAAGTATTAATCACTTCATCCTGAGGACTAGTTACTAACTGGTTTATCAGGCACTTTCCTCCGCAGCCCACAGCTGAAGGAATTCTGTCAGAGGTATGATGGAAAGGAACTCTCTCAGATCCATTATAGCTTTGTAAATCAAGACAAACTTTCAGCTCTTACCACTAAGATAAGAGCTCTGCTATTTCCCCAGGGAAGGGACTTTAATGGGGTGGTCTTTGAGCGCCAACGAAATGTAAAATATCAGGTAATGTTTGGTGAACCAGTGGAGAACTAGTTCTATACTGATTAGTTTAGACCTATGTACGGCGAATATTTGCAGAAAATGATTGTATTATGATCATTTGTGGATTTGACCAACAAATTCAATTTCTAGCCTCTCTATCAAGCTTTGAGGTGGATATGTC
Organism: Aspergillus ruber CBS 135680; assembly: GCF_000600275.1. Taxonomy (NCBI): domain Eukaryota; kingdom Fungi; phylum Ascomycota; class Eurotiomycetes; order Eurotiales; family Aspergillaceae; genus Aspergillus; species Aspergillus ruber. The sequence continues at coordinate 2,772 of NW_024467313.1, read as the reverse complement.
CTATAAGAGGGTCAAGGGAGCCTTTAATGAGGTGATTTTTGCAACATTTCTTCCTGATCATAACAAGGGTGAGCTCTTGATATTAGAACTAGTTCCAAAACTAGGTGCTAACTAGTTTAGTCTTCACACTGCTCCGGGTCTTTATCAATCAGGAAACGGCTGAAAGCTATAGGCTTTTATTCCAACAAGTGTTCTCTCTTATTTCTGAAGTATGTGGGAGACCAGTCGAGTTCCATTATTTACATAATAGTGGGATAAAAGCTGTTGTGGTTGATATGGATGCAAAGCAAATGTCTGGTGAGTGATAAACCAGTTATTTCATGACTAGTTGCTAACTAGTTCTCAGGTCTTGGCCACTACCTTCAATCTCTTGATCCATTATGTCGACCGTGGACATGGCAGCTCAAAAATGTCATTATTTTTTGCCATGTTCACTTCAAGCGAACAATCACTAGGCTATTGGGATCAGATATGGATTTAGGATCTGAAGAGCTGTATCATTCTCCCTGGTTTAGAATGAAAAGTCTTCTATCTTGTGAGAGTGAAGATGACTATTATCATTTGATTGCACTTTTACAAGGTAAGTGGAGAACTAGTTATCAACTAAACCAGTTTCTAACTAGCTCTGTAGATAATGAGAGTTCAGAGATTGTTCAGTGGGCCGAGCATAAAAAACACCCTGTTATTGCAGCTGGTCTAAATAAATCTTGTTCCTTGATGAACCCTACCTTCTTTGAATCTACAAGGAATATTACGAATGCTGTTGAGCAGAGTCATTATAAGTCATACTGGATGGGTGTATATGATTCTTTGCTTGGTGCCACATTAGGGTATGTTTACTAGTTCCTAACTAGTTCCAAAACATTCTAATAAGTCTAGGTCTTTCACGATTGATCAACGTGATATTGACCAGTACAATGCTAGAGTGGCCTTCGGAGTCTATCACAATTCCAGAGATAATAGCCTAGAGACCCGATATTACAATCATTTGGGTAATGAGAGTACGCAACCAGTTTCCTAAACTAGTTCCTGGAACTAGTTTACTAACTTCTATACAGATGCACGCAAAAGAAAGCAGGCCAATCATTCCAATTCTCGACAGTCAGATATAGGAGATGATATCCTGTTTCAGTCTAGCTCCTCTGGATTTATACCTGCAAGAAGAAGAGGTAGCTCTCATTCTTCTAGAGGTCAGGCTTCGAGGTCACCATCTGTGGTATCCTTAAGGTCAAGGTATGTTAAGGACCAGTTCGGAACTAGTTCCATACTCATATAAATAGACAGTCTGTCAATTCCCCATCTGCAAGATCAACTCATATGCAGTACGTCATCTCCATATACTAGTTCACTAGTCCATACATTAACTAGTTTCTCAGGACACCAAATCTGCAACAGACTGCAATGACTAATCTTCAATTCCAATATCAAACCCGACAGCAAGAAGAAGATCTGGAATATGATAGAGAGCGGGTAAGGTTATTGGAAAGGCAATTAGAGCTTGAGGAGCAACTTCAGGCTATACGAGGGAGGACTAGTTCCCACCCTTAAATAGTTCCATTTAACCTTCCTCTTTCATGTTATAGGGTTCGCGTATGAACCCAAAGGATGACTGTTTTGCCAAGGCCAGCACATAAAGCAGCCAGAAAGGGCCCAAAAAAACTATCAATGACTGTCATACGATCCCCTGGCATACAAGAACTTCCAGCGACCCCTTCATCCAACTGCTGACCTCTGAGAGGGACCACAGAGAATACTATTTGGAATATCATTCCTGTACAACCATAGAAAAAGGCTTCTGTCTCAGCTCTATTTGTTTCTTCTTCAACAATTCCTTCTTGTATAATAAAGGGTAGCTTTAGGTTAAGACAACTTGAGTTCAAACCCTAACATTTCAATATAGAAAGAAATTGTGACAACTTGATGTTGTGTTTACAGCTTGACACTGCATCTACAACTAATTATGACAAACAAATTGAATAGAGTTGACATGGATAGAGCCCTGCCGTACAGCTGTCTATAAAAAACCCTTCATCTGTTAGATAGAATTCCTTTCCTTTTCTTTCTCCAGATTTGATATTCTCATTGATGGCTACTATGTCACGGGCTCGGTAGCTAGTAGATATTAACGAATTGATATTCCTATCTAAACCAACTAGTAGCCATCGACGGGAATATCGAATCTGAAGAAGCAAAAGGAAAGGAATTCTATCTAGCAGATGAAGGGGTTATTTATAGATGACTGTACGGTATGGTTCTATCCATGTCGACTTTGTTCAATTCATTTGTCATACTTAGTCGTAGACGCAGCGTCGAGTCGTAGACACGACGTCAAACCATAGACACGACGTCAAACCGTCACATACTAGTTGGTTTAGATAGGAATATCAATTCATTAACATCTAATAGCTACCAAGCCTGTGGCAAAATTCAACAGAAAAAGCTTAGTCTTCATCCTCACTTTCATTGGACTCCTCTTCTTCAGAGGACTTTCCCTGGTCACCACTATCAAAAAGTGCAAAGTGCTCACACTCCTCATACTTGCAGCACACTGGTAGAACTGGTTGGTCAGTGGTTCAGGATCAGTAGTTAATCATTACTTACACTTAGCTTTGTGTGCATCCTTGCAACTCTCACAGGGGACCACATGGCCCATGCGGCGGACCAGACGTCTCATCTCAGTCATGTGAACCTAGAACTAGTTAATAACCAGTTCATGTAAACAAAGAAAACTAGTTCTCTTACTTCACCATCACGGCGGCGTGGAAGAGGGGG